>NW_010270004.1:17061-29491 GCF_000690775.1 Eurypyga helias
ATTCTTTCTTCTTGGCTCAGAAACCTCTTGCTAAGATGACCACAGTGATAAGAGCTTGCACTCAATCACTCAACCCAACACCTGATTCATCAGTTTTCCTTTGGTCAACCGAGTTCCCAAGCTACCTTGCAGGGCTAAAAGGTGGATTGACTCCCCAACCTGGTCCCTTTCTTATCCTATTCCATGTTTGATCTCAGGAATGGGGAGAAATCCAGATGCAGGTCAGAGCTCAATCGAAGCTCCTTTTCATGGCCCAGCTCATACTTGTGCTCCCAAGCAAGTTCACTGGCTCCTTCTGAGCATTAGTGTACCTGGTCCAAAATTCTTGCCTTCTCTGTAAAAGTAGCTTCACTTACAGTAATCAGACTGCATTTGCAAGCCATAAGAAAGGTCAGTGACACATTTAAAAAGCTATTTTTGAATGTCTGGCTCCACACTTATCTCTTGAAATTCCCTTCATGGTTTTCTATGGCTCCAATCAAACTCCCATTGATTTCCTCAGGAATTGGATCAGGACTTCTGTGGTGCCTGCCAAAACAAAAAAGCAGAATGCAGTCAAATGTATGCATCGGGAGAACTGCAATAAAACCTCTTTAGATGAAAATGTGGTTCTACTCTGAAGACTGTCTCTGTCAGTGTGATTGTGCCTTTCCTTGATTGGCTCTTAATAATTTCTTATCATCAGTGCCAAGTTTAATATTTTAAAATTTGGATTTTTTTTCATGAGCTACAGCCCTCTAAAATCAACCTGGGATTAGGAGAGGAAGTATGGCCTTGTGGTTAAGACAACAGACTAGTATTCACTCCCATTTCTGCCACAAACACCCACCACTGACCTTCGGCAAGTTGCTAAGGGAGTGATTTTCAAAAGCACTCAATTTTGGCCTGACCCTCCTTCCTAAGATTTAAATGGAAACAGAAATTTACGTTAATGGGAAGAGAGATAGGTCAGTTCTAAGTGTCACAGAAAGAACCCAGTTTTCCTTCCTCATTTCCTTCCATTTAGTAGTATTAATCCTTCATATCCATCAAATCCTTTAAAACTTAAGTTCTTCAGTGTGGAGAGACATCCTACACAGGGATTGTACGGTGTTTGGTCCAATAAAGCCTCGATCTTGATTGACTCCTCTAGGATGACGTCAAGCTGGGACAGGAGCAAGGGTCCACTCTGACTGCTATTCTGCTTCTGGCTTAGCCCAGCCAGGGAAGTTTAGACACAAACATAATGATGTTAAGGGTGCTCCTTCCCTAGCTCCCTCCCCTGAACTTCTAACAATATGTTATTTAATTAATGATTATCATCATCATAATGGAAATTAACAAGTAATTCAGTCTGATGCCAAAAATGTAATCTAGTTCACATACTCCTGTCTATATTAGGAGGAAAAACTGAATTTTTCATAACATGACTAAACACACATCTACTAAGTAAGTTAAAATTCTCCAGCCAGATATGCACTTTAGTAAAATATAGAAAAGGTAATATGCTCCAACTATATCCTGCGGTACCACTAGTTTAAAATCCGTCCTTGAGCAAATCACTTTTCATCTTAGCAAATCCATTTTCTTCTTTCCCTCTTTCCCAGTTTCATCTAGATAGCTGTAAGCACTTTGGGGTGGTAACTGGCTTTCTGTTATTGTTCCTGAAAGGCTTCAGTGTGGTCCCTGCTCTTGAAAGGAGTTTCCAGATGCAATTGCAATACACACAAAGGGATGATTACTCTGAATATATTCTACATAATGCAGTTATAGGAAAATGTTTTATCTAGAAATATTTTTACCAGTCTGAGAGTACTATGGACACTAAAAAAATGGATATACTTCTGCTATAACCAACTTGGAGGAAATCCATTAAAAAAATGAGATGTCCTTTTCTGGTTTAAGTTTACCAAGAACTGGAACTAAACACATGCCTTCTGAAGAAATCCCTTTCTCCCTCCAGCCATCACACTGAACTGAAATAAAACAGATGTGCTCAAATAAAAAAATCTGTGCTTACTTGTTATTTTTTTCTTTGCCCTTATTACCAACACATATGACTTGCACCCATACAGGTAAAAGCACAGAGTATTCTTCAGAAGTTCCCTGTTGCTATATTCTGCCAATACCTGCTGTGATTCCATTTCTATAAATAATGGGTTTCTTGTGTTATATTGTCAGATCCCAGCTGCACAAAAGCCAAACTCAAAACTCAGTCATTCTCAGAGATTAAAAAAATCTAAACAACCACCCCCCCAAATCCAAAACAAATACATACAAATTCAACCAGAGATTAATATTTTCAAGATTTGTGGTCAATTAATGCTTATTGTATGGACAAAAATATGTTCTTTAAAAAGTCTCAGTTCTGATCCAGAAATACAAAGTATTGTTTAAAGCTTCATTCAAATATCCTCTCAGAAATAAGTTCTCATGATAGAGTTTCATAGTTTCACCATTACATTAAGAAAAATAAGTTGTTTGTAGAACACTATGCAGTTCATAAGTTACCAGTTATAAACTAATCCTCGATATCCAGTCCAAATCCTAAGGGAGGCTTCAAGGCAGCCACTTCTTTTTGGCAATACGGTGATGAAAGATATATTGTTGAAAACCATAAAGCCTTGGGAAAAAATTTAGCAAACTATCTACACAGGAATGAAATGTTGAGAGCTTGGCTCATCAGCTGGAGCTTTCTGGAGAAGGAGGGGCTGCAAATATTTTTGTACAGGTTAGCTAAGCAGCCTTGAAAACAAATTAAAATGCTAGGTGCGAATTTTTATAAAGGCTTTCTTATGTATCCCAGATGCTTGCTTTCCAGGGATCTGCGGGTAAATATTGGGTGTTCAAAGAGTATGAACAACGTTTTTGTAAGGTGTTCATAGATATTATTACCCCAAAAGATGTTTGCTTTCAGAAAACATGCGTATGGGTATATGTTTACAAATTCTCAGCAACTTCTATTTATAAGGAAGGACCATCACCAGCAGAAAAAATTGTATACAAACAGCACGTACGTGACAATGCACAAGCACCCGTTGCCCCTTACTACGCCAGTCTAGGTGAATGCAGAGTAAGATTGCTTTTCCATAGCGCAGAGAATACCAGAGGATCACACCAAAACCACCTTCCCCCTACCCTGACTTCTTATCAAGGCAGAGCTCTGGCCAAATTAAAGCCTGAAGGATTTAGTGATGCAGCTAGATGCTCCCTTCAGCATCATAGGATCAGAGAATGGTTTGGGTTGGAAGGGACCTTAAAGACCATCTAGTTCCAACCCTACTGCCATGGGCAGGGACACCTTCCACTAGGCTGCTCAAAGCCCCATCCAGCCAGAGAAGCCAAGGCATTGTATTGGAAATGTTTCACTGCTTGTGGCTTCATCACAGGTCATTTTGTAAAACAGTAAAGCTTTCCCAGATATAAAGAACAGTAGTAAAACAATGTTTCCTAAAACTTTTGTACAAGATGAAAAAGGCTTAATTGTCCTCTCTGATGCTAGGGAAGTGACTCCCTGAAAAAGCCTGTGACGCCCTTCATGCAGCCAAGGCCACGGAGTCAGCAGGGCCTGAGTCAGTCTACGCCTCTCCTTTCCAGCAAACCTTCATGCATCCGTTTATGTACCCAATAAACCTTCGGAGCCAGCCTGTGCGGGCTATGCTGCACTGGAGGCACAGCAGCCGTGCCTACACCCGCTGCTGAGGACAGCCTGGCAAACACTGCCGGGTCTCGGTCTCCAGTGCAGCTCTCAGGCACCAGTCTGCAAACACAGACCTCCACGCCTGATCACGTCCCCCCAGCAGATACACCTCGGGCAGGCTTAAGGGGCAGAAGGGCAGGCTCCAGGGACCTTATTTCCAACCAGACCTGACCAAGACAACATACGCTTCCTAAGGATGTTCTCACTGTGTCTGGAGGCTTCTGGGTGCTGCTATAATACAAATGGTCAGATAAACTGGGACTCACATCCAGGCTTCAAAAACACCAGGCTATAAACATGGGAAGTGACATGATAATTATGTCATGTTAACACCTTAACTAGGCATCAGAAGAAAAGAAACCAAAATTCTGGAGCTGAGCAATCACAGAAACTAGAGAACCTGGACTCAGATCTGAAGTTTACGGCAGTGTGGGTTCTGTACACAACTTACTTATACAAGATGATTTATTTTTTAATGAGTGTAATTCATGGAAAGACTTTAGAAAGCATTTGATATTTTTGGCAAAATCCTGGTCCCACTGAAGTCAGTGACAAATCACCCATGATTTCAATGGGACTATGCTTTAAGGCTTCATTCCTCCCATCTCAATACAATAGCACTTTTGGTTATTACTGAAAAGAGACATTATTAACAGTAGAAATCTTCTTAGTGAGTTCATCAGACGATTGTGCTGAGGAAAGCCTGATATAGTTCAGTGGCCACATCCTTCTGAACATGCACTCAGTGGCAGTTAGAAACATATGTTTTTTATAAATTTCTCATTCAGAAACAAAGACTGACAGTAAAAACCAAAAGCTTTGATATTTATATAAATTGCTAAATGGTTACACTGGAAAGTACATTTCAATTAGCGTGTCACAGTGCATCACAGTTGTTTAAAAGTTTGCCTACCCAACTGACTCTTTATCCCACTGTAAGTAGTTTAAGTTTAATCTAAATTTGGAATATATGAAGTAGTTTGCTAAAGCAAGTGTTTTCCAACAAGCAGAGATTTTTTAGATCAAATTATTTCACCCTGATCCAGAACATTAGTATTTTTTCCACTGGTACCTATTTCAAAGCTATGTTATATTCCACCTTGGGTTTTATCTTAGCACTATATTCCAGCAAAGCCCTTTAGTGAGATTTTATACAGATTAACTACTAACCAAACACAACTTTGCCCATTTGTGTGCTAGCTTTTTGTTTCTTATGTACTCTGCTGCCGCCTCTAGGACAACGTTGTAAAACTAGGTTTTGTTCTATGGCAAGCAGAGATGAAAGTTACTTCTGTGCCTTAAATAATGTTATATATAGGAGAAAAATTACAAAATTCTTGCTGTATGTTTTGCTGATTTTGGAAACTGAACTGAAGATGTGATAGCAAGTGTCACGTTCAATGAAAGAAAAACATGTCTTCCCAGCAAAGACACAAACGTCCTATTTTAATTCACTGCCTTTTCTAGATTTAGCTATACTATTCAGCTCTTGGGTCTGTGGGCAAATCAGGAAAGCCTCTTTAAAACTTACCGAGCTTTCAATTTTTCCACAGATCCAAGAGTCACGTAGATGAGCATGTATTAAAACGCCCCTTAAAAGTCAGAAATTGCCTGCGAGCTGAGAACCAGGTGGTGCGCTCTGGTTCTAAAGCTTTTGCTCTTCTAGGAATACATCAACATGCATTGACCAGCTCACATCCCAAAGGGCGCTTATATTCATAGGGAGATTAAAACGTATTTCTTGATATTGATTGTACTGTGTTGGGGGTTGGTAATCTTGGAGGGGAAGAATGGTTGTCCTTGAGCAAAAGGAAAACAGCGTGTGCCCATCCCATGCTCTTGTCACCAGCCTGCGCAGGTGACCTAGAGCAGATCTTGACAGGCAGAAATCAGTGGTTAACATGTGCCTTTACCAGTGTATCTTTCCTGGCGGGTGTCAATAATGCTAGTACTCAGGAGACCTAAGATAAAGAAAATCGGATAAACAGTAGGGGAAAGCTATAAAAAGATCAATTTAGGTTCAGAATTAGCTAGCAGGGAGCTCATGATACATATGAAATTCTCATTTCCTTGCAGTATGTAAATAAAATAACTACCACACCTGAGAAAAGCCATTTTCTGTTTGAGATAGATTGTCATCTTCATGGCCCCACTTGTCTGCTGAAGGACTTCACTCTCCTGCTTGGCTGCTCTTGGCTAGCAGGATGGGAGCAATGTGACCTTTTTGCCTGATTCCACAAACAAGAGGGATTTTACCTTCATATTATAGAACATTATTGGCCAAATGATATGCAAAATTGACTAAGAGGGGGGGAAAAATCTCTGCTTACTGTATTTTGAAGGTATCTTATTCAAAGATGTGAATCTGCTACATTCACATTCAAGACCAAATTGACATTTCAGTCTCACTTCCCCCAAAGTCAGAGCCAGCTACAGTTCCTGCGAAATGCTATTACCATATTAATACACTCTCACAATATTGACTCCTCTGCAAAAAAACCCACCCACTAATTAGTAAAATTGACTGAAACGGAAAGACTTGCATACACGGTTTCTTTCACCTACTTGTGCTTCCCTCAGCAGCCCTTTTGCCCTTCAGATGCTGATGTTTTCCTGATTCAAGCTCACCTTGTCTTCATCAGTGCTCCTTGCAATGTACCTGCCGCTGCCACTTTTGTTAATTAGGTGGTGAGATAAATATTTTGTTTTTCCTTGACCCTGCAGGTAAGCTTACGTTCAATTAGGCTGTGACTATATATGAGGTATATATGAGGGTTTGGATCGGTCTTCTACAGACTCACAAAGCCAGTGTGCCTTGTCTAGGTGGAAAACAAGTTAAAATATTGACCATTCCACATAAAATGAAGACCTTAGTGGAAACAGGGAGCATTTTGCTGTTGAGTTTGCTTAGGCCAGAATTCCATTCTGCTCAGCTTCCTACAGGCAAGCTGTGTGTTTATTGTACAGAAAGTAGGATTACTGACGCACTGCTGTAACCAGGATTTCCCCATGGAAAACAAATGGTTTGTTGAATCCTACTTCCCTCAACATTAAAAACAGAAACATGTATAAATCATGTTAGCTGAAAACGTGTGGAACACCTTCAAATCTTTTTTACTTCTTATCCAACAAATATTTCCTACGCACTTTGCTCTTATATGTGAAATGCTAAACCCCTTCATTTAAAACTGAATAAATAAATTGCAACCATCAGAGAATGATTATGGTAAGTTATGCCAGAACTTGGTGTCTTGCGGTCACTCCACAATAAGTGATTGCTTATGGTGCTATGTTTTGTTTCCTTTTTCATTATTATTTTAAAGGAGGCAATTATTTCTGAAGTCATATGGAAAACGTTTGATTAAAAGTATGTTTATACTAATGAGTATATTCCCAAATAATGATCCCTTCTGAAGAGGGGCACGTCCACTTTGGTTTGGATGTTTTATTTATTTATTTTAAAAGGAAGGATTGTTCCTTCAGAGTTTTCCCATTACACTAAATAGCGATATATGAGCAGTATGAAAAATGAAAGCTGGCAGAAGCAGTTGAAGAAAAAGAAGTCTCCATAGGAGTCTGGATACAAAGCTACAATTGCTGTAAGTGATGAATGCAAACCAGCATTCTTTTTGAATGTTAGCCTTTGAAAAATGCATACTTGAGAAAAACATCTTAAAATGCTTCATGCATGAAATATACATTTTCCCTTATTTAAAAATTATTAAAGAACTCTAAGCTTTAGGCGTCTTCTTACACTTTTACCTACTCATAAAAATTGTTAGTATTACTCCATTTTTATGCAAAGACTTTAAAGAAATTTAATATTACAGCAGTGGAAACGCAGAGCAAGAAGAAAGTCACCTCCAGCACTATTCCCAAATCTACCACAGGAAAGAACAACCCAGTGGTCTCTTTCAACACGTGAAGAGGTAAAGAGGTATAACAAGCAGAGGAGGCAAATAAGAGCCAGGATTCTTTGGTCAGATTTTGTTCATTCATTTTTGAAATGGGAATAGAAACAACTTGCATCCCCTGGGTATTGCTAAAGACTTAATTATGTTTGGTTTTGGTTTTGGTTTGTTGGTGTTTTGTTGGTTTTTTTCTTTTTTTTCCTTTTTTTTTAATGATGCTTCAATTATACTTGTATGGAACGATAACTGCATATTGCCACACACATACAATCATTCATTTGTAGCCTAGTAACACATCCAGTGTAGCCTTATCCTCTGAGAAATGATAGACCCCACCCTACAGAGATTACAAAAATAATAATAAGAATTCATTATTGTTAAAAAGATAATCATATCTACCAGATGGGCAATTTGTAGGAAGCTATTTGTTGCTTTTTTTGTAGAGGAATACTTTCATTTGTACGTACATAAAAGCTACTTTGTGCAAAGTGCCAGTAGATGGAGCTAAAGAATATAGGCACATTTTCAGGTTTTGGGGGGTCAATAGAAAGGAGACTACTTCCTTTTGCTTTTTAATTCATACCAAGATACAAGCACAGTTCAGATTGCATTGAAGCTGAACCTGAAGTCTAGCCCTATTTACACTGCCAAGGTTGGTTTTGGTTCCCAACTGCACAGGAGTATCAGCTCTGCCAGGAAGTAGTACGTCACTGAACATCCTGCAAGGCTCCCTGAATCTTCATCCTTCACTAGATTGCCATAGTCCTCTCCCACTGCCCGTCCAGACATCTACTGCGAGATAGGAACTGGATGCACAAAAAGAGATACGATGTGGTAAACCTAGACTAAATGCAGACAGACCTAGGAGGGAGAGGGAAAGGATGGGGCCAAGGGGGATGACAACTGCCATCATGGTACTTTGCAGTATTCAGACACCCTGAATATCTACAGTATAATCCCTTCTGCTTTATTTGGGATTTGCTCAAAGAAAGGTCCAAGCAAGACCTGGAAAAAAAAATCCTGAGAGAAACTTTAGTTTTTGATAAACTACTTCAAAAACTTTATTTGAAAATGTACTTCTTTCCAGCTAGTTTTGTCAAGAGATCCCTAAATTCTAGATTGATTACTATTGAGGAATATCACGTTCACCTAATGTTGCCTCATTCATTGGTGATGATCAGAAAATTCATCTCTTCATAGACATAAATATTCTGTGATGCTTTTGGGTCAATGCACCTCAATAAATCAAGAAAACTGATATATAATACATGAGTTTTAGACCTGTGCAGGGCAGGGATGTCCTTCCCTCCCCTCCTTTTGGTGCTCATATCCTTCTGCTCTCATAACATCCATGTTGGACAAAAAGGTATGGGCAATTCTTCAAAGGAGAAACCTGAATTGAAACCCCTGTCATTCAAAGGCAAAGTTTCCCATGCAGTTGAGGTTTCATGCAATGTTTTCATGTTTATTCTCTTCCCATGCAAGTTGAAGAGAATAGTTCTAAAAGAAAGAAAGGGGATGGCTGCTGAATTAAGATACTGTTCACTCAGTGAATTCTTACTTTACCAACACACACGCATTCAAAATTATTTTAGAAGTAATTTTCTGAAATTTGTTATATTTCACAGCTTTCAAGATCTGGCTCAACTACCATCTTCCAACAGAAGTTGTTACTTGAGGTTTATATTTATCTGCAACTTTCCCCACTGCTATCAGCGACACACTTCAGATTTTAAAAAGAGAGGCATTTTCCTCTAAGTCACCTTTTTTATGTTAGTTTCTCTTTGCCACAAATAAGGGCAATTTAGTAGAGCAACGAAGACAAAACTCCACATCTCAGTGTGTTGCTGGGGTTGGGCACCTGATTAGAGGCCACACTGGAGCAACACTGGCACTACAGAGATTGAGGACCTGGTGAACCTCCTTAGTGCAGCTGGGAGCAGGCTGGAGCCAGGTCTCAAAGATGTGGCCAATAGTGCTACGGTTGCCTGAGGCTTTAAAAAAAAAAAAAAAAAAAGCTAATTTTCATTTCTGCTGGGGGTGATTTGCTTTGCCTAATGCAGAGAAATAAATGCATGCAAACTGCTTGACCCCGTGGTGAAGGTTTCTGATGCTGGAGCCAGACTGTGGCTGTGCACAGGTTAATCTGACATCCCGCCCAACTGAATAGAAAGTCAGCATCTGCAGAGTGAGGAGCCTGAGGACGTGGTGTGGGTGGTGGAAGCATGCTGGGAAGCACACACAGACTGGTCTGCTGGCTGTGAAGAAAGCTTCCCATCCACGGGCAGTGGATGCACACCTCCTCCCTTCTCATCATCCTTTGTGCCTACCTGCTCAGCCACACAAAAGGTTTGTGTCCCACCTGGCAGCTAAATAAGGGCAAGAAGCTCAGGTGGAGTGATTTTTAGGAGGCATTTTTAGACATTGCCAGGGAAGTTTGGGGATAAAGTCCCCTGGCATTAGCTGCATGAAAATTGCTGTTGCTGCTCCATACGCTGCTATGTACTGATAACTCTTTACAGAATGCATAAACCAGGAGTTTATTTAGAGCTATATAAATACATATAAACTCCAGTGGGCTTAAACCAAGCCATCAATGACTACTAAAGAAGGAAGTAGCAACTTTTTCCAAAGGGAGACCCTAGTCCATGTTGGTCTTTAAAGGCCAAAACACAGTGCAAGAAAACCACAGACCCTTAGGATGGAGCTTTTGGAGCAACAAGTGCTAAAAGGTGAGGAGAGAGCATAGTAAGGGCAAACCTGACTAGTTAGGTGGCATAACTTCCTTGCCAATCAGAATAGCGAGCCAGTATCATCCACACATTATCCCCTTAAGCAAAAATGAAAAGAATAGGGAAGGTAGGGACAACAGTATCTTTTTTTTCACAGAGATGTTTCTTGCACCCCTCTCACTGGGAAGGTATATTAAGAAATGCTTTTCTTCTTGCTATATGTCTGCCTCAAAGAGATAATTAAGTGACATCCTGGTAAACGCTTATGAGCACAGGGGAAGATTTTGAATGCTGGCACACGGTGCACACTTTACTATGGCAATTGTGCAAGCTCAGATTTATCGGAACAGTTAGTCATATCAGTCCAAAGACTGTCACATCCCGTTTGCACTAGTGTCATGCAATTAATCTTCCCTTGACTTAGAGTCAGACCTCATCATTCTAAATAGCATAATAGATTTTTAAATGAGAACATTAATAACAAGGTCTCTCTATTATTTACCTTGGCTAGTGTAATGAAAACCAAAAAGGAGATGGCTACTCCCAAGGGCAGGTGAGGAGAGGCGTAAGAAGGAAATTAAGGTTGCTGACCTTCCTGTAGAAGACCCCAGGAAAAGAGTATGATTTGCAGAGCTTCAGTTCATCACTGAAAAAGAGGTTGTTGCTGTAATTTCTATTAAGTACTTTGGAGGCACTTCCATACGATGGTGATGAGGGCCATAGGCATACTTAGATATCTCTATTAAACAATACAAGCATAAAGGTTTAATATGCTAGTCTCATTTAAAATAAAGATAACTACATTGAAGTGGAATTTTTCTACCAGTAATTGGACTAAATTGTTTATTTAAATTTGACAATATAAGAATGCCTAGTTTTCGGGTTGTATTACAGGAGTTGAGCAAAAAGCCAGAGGCAACAATTTCATCTGAACAGACTTCAGAAAGTTGTGAGAGTATAAGATACTTTGAATTCTGTGCCTGTATCTTTATTGTTTCTAAGATGTATGTAAATTACAGATATTTCTATAGATATGAGAACACAGTACACAAGGCAACGAAATTGAGACAGTGCATTCACATACCAAATGAGAACAGAAGCAGCTCAATGTTAACCCACCTTCATGACAATCACTGCAAAGAGAATAAGAAGGCAGAAAAAACACAACCTTCTCTAAAGTCAGGGTTAAACCTGGAGTCTCCTGCTACTTTTCTGTCTCTACACTCCATTAAAATGAAAGAGCTAATCAGAAATGCATTTCAGAGTTCAGTCCCAATTATCCAAACACCACCGAGGCCATGGAGTGAATGCAGATTATAAGGATTTCAAGCAATCAATAGATTTTTTCAGGGAAACACAGAAATGGGATCACAACTAGGGCTTTTCCAGAAAATTAAAGAGAGATTTGTGTTCCTGATGTACCTCAGTCTGAGCAGAAAAAGGGAAGAGAAATGCTCTCCAATTTGGCTTAAGCTGGACTTGAGTCTTCTGCAGTTAGATGCTGTGACTGCTAGAGAAAGCTACTCCACATCAGTTTTCTGAAAAGCTTCAAACTCATTCTGGCACATGGAATGGCAAGTTGAGGCATCTTCTACCAAAGATCACATTCTTTGGTGCTTTAATACCAAAGGTTACGTTATCCAGCTGGAAGAACAGGATCCAAGCCTGGCTTGTTTGTATGTTGATGGGGGTTGAATTATCCTCCCTGTGAGCAAACACTCAGGGTGAAATCTTAGTCGTTCTGGTTTTAGCTGGGCTAATTTTCCTCACAGTAGCTAGTATGAGGCTATGGTTTGGTTGTGTGGAGAAGAATATTGACAACATACTAATGTTTTTAGTTGTTGCCAAGCAATATTTATATCAACTGAAGGACTATTTCAGTTTCTGATGCTGCCCCTGTGTTCCCAGCTTCTTCTCTATAAGAAGCCACGAGGGAAAACAACCAGGACAGCTGACCCAAACTGACTAAAGGGCTATTTCATGCCATAGAATGTCATGCTCAGTATGTAAGTTGTGGGTGGGCCAGGGGTCCCTCTCGTGGGCTTGGCCTGGCTTTGGAGTTCTGGCTCTCACTATTCAGTGACTGGCTGTGCATCAGTTGGTGGGTA
>NW_010270005.1:0-67980 GCF_000690775.1 Eurypyga helias
GGCCCCGCGTCGCTCGCAGACTTGGCAGAGAGGCGCGTCAAACCTTCCTCCAGAGGAGGGACCTCAGCTCTGGCCATCTTCTTCCCCAAATAACTTTCCTACGTCTCCCCAGCCATGCCCGCCGCGCCGTGGGTGCTCCGGCTGTTCGTGAGCACGCTGAAGGCAAGCTAGCGGAACCGCTGCCCGCGCTGGCAGGGTGCCTATCGTGTACCGCATCGCCTCTGATGTACCGCATCTCCTACCGCGGCAAGCCAGGGGACAAGCGAGCGCAGAGTGCCCGGTTACACGGGATTTAATTACAGCGGAATGCATTCTCCATGCTGATTAAGAGAAAAATCAATCGGGGGCTTATTTGCCACAATGAACCAATAAAAAAACAATTTATTAGAGCAATAATCTCGGCCCCAAATGGTCTAAATATTATTGTTTCAATTGCATTGAGGGAATTCAGACTGAAAGTGTTACACAGAGAGCATCGGGGAGTTCTTCTCCAGGAATTCAGTAAGAGTTTCCAATCCCTTTCCAGGGACTCACTTGCCGGCTCAGAGATCTTTGAAACAGGGGGCCGAGTTCCCCCGTTTCAGGCGCAGGTGGCTGGGTTGCTGTGGTACCTACAAGGCAAGGTGCTCTGTGAGCTACAGCTGCCCGTGCTGGAGGCAAACATCGCACGCAGCTTCCCTTCCCGCTAGGTCTTCAAGATTTCCTGCTTTCCAGTAATTTATATGTGAAATTCCTAGAAGAGTGGAGACCACACAAAAGATCCCCAAGCCATAGGCTGAGATAAATGCCTTGTTGTAATATCGTTAGAAAAACACCATGAGATGTGCCAAAAATTCTCTGGTAGGGCTGGGGGGGAATGTCATTCCCTCGGGAGGGTGCTGAGTGGCTGGACTAGGCTGGGCTGCGTGGGGAGGATGCGGGGGGCTCTTGCTTCCCCTCTCCCACGTGAAATCGCTCCGGTCTTCTCACCATGGGCTGGCAGTTTGCGGGGTGCTCCCCTGGGAAATCAGTGGGAGGCTGGAGGGCAGGCAGGCAATGCAGCGCTGGTGGGCCAGGTCACGCTGGCAACTGCGGGGTCCCCTGGAGCTTAGAGTCTGTGACTCAGGAGATGCTGATTTTGCTTTACAGCTTTCTGTAACTCCAGTCATCTCTGTCCCAAACCGGAGAGGACCTCATTTCCTGCTCAGTGCTCTGCCAACCCCAAGGTCTTTTCATAAGGCTGCCAGGGGTGCCTGGCTGCGGGAAGGACAGTCAGTGTTTGTCACCAGGGAATGAGCTGGCATCATAGCTCTAATCTGAGTCAACAACCTGGCTAGCCCTGAGCATGACTTCATAAATCATGCTATCTAATTGAAAGGCACATGCTTGTATAGACAGTGTTGTTCAAAGAGGATGCAAAAAAATAAAATAAAATGCAACACTTCTTTTCTTCCCACTAGCCTATTAATCAGTTACCTGATTGTTTCAATTTACATTATTTCATGCAGGAAAAAAAGGGAAAACATAAAACCATCTTGTATAGCCATAATAAAAACACAAATGAAAAAATTCATCTCTTAATGAGAGGCTTAGCCTTTTCCTAACATATCCATAATAATAGGAAAACAATCTTTAAGTGTTTTTAATTTATATTGTTTTCATATTTAATTCAAAATTGCTAAATAATATAATCATGTGTCTATGTATCCATGTAGCATCGAGGCGTATATTTCAAAGCAACTGAAACAGTTTGGAAAGGAGAAGGAGTCCTTTACCATGCCCGTATTCACTTTTTTAATGTTGGTTAATGCATGTACACTGGCCTGCCTTTTTCTCATCCTTCCAGCAGAAATAGAAAATAAGTCTGGGACAAAAGATCCGTTATGTGCTTTTTGCTTTTCACACCCAAATCTCCTGCTTTATTTTTCCACCCATAGGATCAGCAGGATCTCCCCCTGTGAGAAGCAACTCAGCAGCTCGGTCCCCAGCATTGCCAGTGGAGAAACCCAGGAGGAGCGCAGAGCAGTGGCTGAGCAGCGATTTGAATATTCATATTTAACTCTTCAAACAACAGAAGATACTTCAAAACCATGTGTGAGGCAAAATGACATTAAACTTTCAATCATTAAGCCTCTGTTTAGCTGTACTCCAGAAATGAGCAGCTCATAACAAACGGGGAATTCTGATTGACAGTTTGCCATCAGGAGCCCTTAAGTAGGATTTTTCCAGCTATAACGCAGTGTACTCTTCAGTGCTCCCTTTTGCAAGATGCTATTTCGAGTGTAGGAGCACGAGGAAAATTTACATAAAATCTTTGTATATAATACATGATTGCTCTGAAATTAAGAAGCACCAGGTTTCCCCTTATTGTTTTAGAAACGAAGAGTGCACTTTGTTTTCTTGTTTACTTAGCGCGCTCTCTGATCCCTTGATGTGTTTCAAGCATTTTCTGTCAGCATTGTGAGACCTTGCTTACCTGGTAAATTTTGTGCGTGAAATGATTAGTGTTCAAAGTGCTTGAAAAAAACAACAGTAACGATGTCTGACAACTTTTTTTATTTTTTCCTCTTAAATAATATTTCATGGTACGTTAAATGGGTTACACAGCCTCTTCTTAAGAGACCAAAGCAATGCATTGCCGCCTACTTAATGTTTCACCGAGCAGCGAGTTTTTAAAAAGAAAAAAGCTGAAGGCAGCATAGAATCCTTCCCTGAGTCTTTTCTCAGTTTGTTCTGAATTTGATAAGGAATGGTAATAATTTGGAGACAGATGCAGAAAGAAAAATAAATATTATTTCACGATAAACCTCCTAGCGTGTCATTTGTGGTCACAGGCGGATACTAGAAATGCTACTCGTTAGATCCCCTCAACATTACTTTTCCAGAAGTTGAAATGTTTTTAGCCAAACTGCTCTCTCGATGTTCCTTTCGGATGTACCAGTTAGAGCCACAGCAGCCCCAGGAGAGACGCGAACAATTAAAACATTTACGTATTTCGTTCTTGATAGACATCCCTACAAGGTAGGTTTTAACATTTTTTTTTTGTTCTTAATTTTTTTCTTTTTTTTTTTTTTCAGTAAGAAGGATAAGCTTGGAGTGCCCAGTCACCGTGGTAACTGCCAGAAAAATTCTCCTGAAGTTTGAAGAGGTCAGCTAACGGGGTCAACAACTCTGGCCTCTCTCTGAGCTGGGCCTGGCAGGCTCCATCCTGCGGTTGGGGTGTTAGCGCAGGCTGA
This sequence comes from Eurypyga helias, assembly GCF_000690775.1. Lineage (NCBI taxonomy): Eukaryota > Metazoa > Chordata > Aves > Eurypygiformes > Eurypygidae > Eurypyga > Eurypyga helias. The sequence goes on from NW_010270005.1 coordinate 3,216, forward strand.
GCCCTGGGAGGTGGACCATTCCAGCTCTGATATAAATTTTTTGAGTCAGTTCACGGCCTGGACTCTCCAGGTGGCCTCCAAAATCGATTGTGACCTTGTGACCCTGTCTAACGGAGGCATAGCATCCAACCTAAGTAAGGATTTAGCCAGGAACGACAGCTTTCCACTGAGTGTTATTGGGGACAGTACAAACAGTTTTGGAAGCAAGGAGGTAGGTATGAGGAGTAGAGGTCATTAAAAGCATATTAAAAAACAATTTTAAAAGTCCTTGTTAGTGGAAAGTTTTTATTAGCACTAATGTTCCTTAAATAAACTCTTCTAGCAACTGTTTTTTTCTTCCCTAACAACGTTATATCAAGGATTTCAGTGCATTAATATACGAAAAACCAGCGTTTTATATATTTCACACCAAACTAATGTTTTATCTACCTCTGAATATTGAACCTGTAAGTGAAACTGAGTGAAATGTGTTAAACTAGATGTTTGTGAAGCATGTTTTTTTCCTTAATATCATAAAAACTAGGTGGCTGCTTATTAAAGCAGGTTGTTTATTTTAGGAGGTAACCTCTAATATGTGAATTCTTTTTAGATTCAAAGGGCTCTTAATCCGTGTAATTTTATTTTTAAACTAGGAAATTAAGTAACATTCAGAATAGTCTGGAACGGAAGTGTGAGAGTTTCACCGGATAGTGCCTTTACTGATTGGTAATACAAATAGACAAGCCACAAATTTGGTTGTGTATTTTTGTAGAAGAAAATTGTGGTCATGCTAAGATCATATTTATAGAGAATATAATATTTCTTCCTTTAAGATTTTAAATATTTCCTTTAAATTATGTGGGGGAGGGACAGGCTGCTGCAGAGGTCTGATTTTGTTACCAAAACTAGAAACTTGCCCTTCTGAGCAAGTGGATTTGCTCTTGTGTTTTATTCCCATTCTTACAAAAGCTTAGCTCCACACGTGTTGCTGACATGAGTAATTGGAAGTCATCAGATGAGTAAGTGGTACTACACCGAGGAGCTAAGTCCAGTCTCTCAGGTAGAAAATGCTCTCAGGCTTGAAGTGACTTTAAAACTGCTCTGAAAGAAGAAAATTGCATTAATATTTGCACCCTGTCTTAGAAAATTTATGCGAAGTTATCCATGTGAGAATCTTGACCAAACATTTCCTGATGGCCTTCTTCCCCGTCGCTTGCCTGTTGAGCAGTTCCCCTGAGGTTGGAGGGGCTGCACAGGGATCGGGCTGTCGGCTGTGGTTCGGGATGAGAGTCTGAGCTGCTCTACATGCTAGATGGCATTGTACTGCTGGCATAGGGACAACAGCACGGGTCTCTAGCTTTTACTTGCAGTAACACCTTGCTCTGCAGAAAGTTCCCCCAAATCCACGGATGCCTATTGGCTGAGGTCCTACCTCTCATAGGCTTGGCATAATCTGTTCCGGTGGGATTATTTGAAGAGCAGGAGTTTAATTACTAGGTGTAAGAAGGGAGGAGGAACTGTGCCTTAAAATAACTTAGGGCCCAGACCTGCACATGCAGATATCAGTGGTGACACTATTTAATTCCACCCTGAATACTGATCACAGCTTGTTTTTTGCCAGTTTTTATCAGAACTGCACTGAAACCAATTTATTCCCATTAACAAGCATGTTGATTCAGGGGGGTGCCTTGTGTGACTGATTTTGGCAAGACATAGCCTACAGCCCTCAGTGAGGACCACCACATTTCCCTGGTTTTTGGAAAAAGACATTTTAAAATGGGAATGGTGAGCAGCTGTCAGGTGAATCTTCAGTATTTTCAAAGGCATCTGCAGAATTTTTAGCAGCTTTTTTTTTTTTTTGTGTAGGTGTGTGTGTTTTACTTAACGTCTCCTTAGTAATGTGAGCATACAGTGCACCAGTTCTACTTGGCAAACGGGATCACTTCTAAAACAGATGATACAACTATTCCACTGACACTTTTGGACCAAAATTGCCCCAAAGCCTCAAGCTTGGCATGAGGAATCATTGGCAGAGGGAACAACAAGGGGATTGCAAGAGCTTGCACTTGCTGCAAATTCTTTAGTGTTGATTTCTGTAGATGTTGTTGAATTTATAACCAACTGCAAATCCTCAAATGTCACTTGAAACAGGTGGGTTTGCGTCTTTCGTACCTCTTCACGTTGTTCAGTTGTTTGTCCACATGCTGGGATGTGGAGTGCCTAGAGGTGCATGTGTTAGCTGCAGTGGGACTGTTCATCTTCCCCTTCAGCTCGGTGAAGTGCCCGCTCAGATCCATCTGATTCCTTGAAATATTTTCTGAAGTGCAGGCTCGTTTAGTTTTAACAGACTGATATATGTGAATGGGCTTAATACAGTGTTAGAGATGAACAGTCAGAATCACCAAAGGCACTGGGCTGGTGGTTCCCAGCCTCTATCCCATGGATCACTGATAATCCATGAGGCCTTGGCCAGCATGCTGCAGGTGGTCTGTGGAACTGTATTAAATGATGATGGTCATAGTCTTTAATTAAAATTTTGATGAGAAGAGTGTGTGGCAGTCTGCAAGAAACTCTGAGAGCTGAGAGTGATCTACTAGCCTGAAAGCTCTGAGGATGTCTGCTTTACAGGAATGCGTCTCGGTCTGTGGTCCACCAGGCATCAGAAGGTATTTTGAGAATGTTTTCAAATTAAATACATGCCCAGTTAAGTGATCGCACTTTATTACTCACGCGAGCAAGCAAAAGAAGAACAACCACTCCCCACACTTCAAAATAAAACAAAGTAAATAAATGTAATAAATGAACACCGAAGCTTCAGCCTAGTTTGTGTTTGCTTGTATCTGAACCCCATGTTCCCAGCGCTCCGCAGAGACTGGGAAGCGCTGCTCTGGCAAGCAGCATGTTGCCACAGCCTGCATCAGGCTGGATCTGCGCGTTCCGGAGGAAGCTGGGAGGGCAGCGAGCGCCGGACTCGCAGGTGTGTGGCAGAAGGTCCTGAGTCAGTGCCGCATTTCCTTCTCCTTTCACTTCTCTCTGCTCTGAGCGTGCGCGCGGCTGGAGCGCAGGGGAAAAGTCAAACTCATTCTGATGCTTTTCCTTCTTCTGGATGGACTAAGCCAGGGAAAGCTCTAGGGCAGCCTCTGTGGAAGGGTTGTAACTCAGGTTGATACTTCAAGAGCAAAGGAAGTTCTTAATCCGTCCCTGCCTACGGGACTGTCATTTATAGACCCGCTATTGTCTCATCTTCTATAAGGATGTTTCCTTACATTACGGTTCCAAGAGCAACGGGACTTTGCCATTGTTCGCAGCTATTTCAGTTTGTGGCTTAATGCACATCTAATATTCTGTTTATGCTTTCCCTGCTCTCCTACGCCGCAGACTGTACCTACACACTGGCTTAGGTGACATCATTCTCAAAACATTCGTTTCTGTGTTTCTTTTTTTTCCTGATTTGTCTGTGCATCTTGATTTTGGATTAACCTAGTTTATTACAGGTAAAGCAGTAAAGCACGTGGAACTTTATGCATTTAGTTGGTCATTTAATGTTCAGTTCTTCTTTGATGACAGGCACACTTGCATATAAGCTTCTATGTGTTGTTTTTCCACCAGGTTAAATCCTTTTTATAAAAAAAACCCCAAAAACCTCTTACTATAGAATGAGAATGAATTCAGGCATGAGCAGACAAAATGGAAGTGTAGGTTATTTTGGTTGTATAAAATCTAGCTTGGGGTTAGAGGTGGTTTAATTGCAGGATTTTTTTTATTGCTATTCATACAGACATCCGTTGTTTTCTGCTTTGATTTATCTCCAGCTCAGTCCCCTTTGGAACCCCATTTCTGGCAATCTCAGCAACACGTGGGGGTTTGGCAGCTTCTGCGGACATTGCCATCTTCCCTGCACTGCTCTTTCTCCTGCAGGGTTACACCAGCTTCGCAGCCTGTCATTTCTCAAGGCCCTTAACAACGCCTCTCCTCTGTCACCTGCCCCACAGCCCTTCCAGAATCACAGGCTTTTGTCAAAGTTTTTCAGACCAATCTAGAAATAGATACTGAAAAGCAGGCAGGTGATCTGGTGATGGGGTGACGTTCTGCCCTGCCTTGGGCAGGTTACAGAGCTTCTCCAGAGCTCAGCTCTATGTCCATACAATAGTAATAACAACTTTGCGAAGCGTTTTTGTATGTCTGAAAGATTTGATGCAAATGAACAGCTGCCTCGATTTTGTCAAACCTAACTCTACCTAACACTCGCCACCTTCTCCGCTGCTGTCCTTTGTCTGCTGAAGGTTTGCCGATAAGCCCCTTGCAGTCGGGGTTTTGCTTCATGCCTTGCATACAGCAACATCCGGGCTTCTAAATTACCCTTGTGTTCATAACCTCCACCGCAGCGCTGATTTTTCTTTTTCCACACGCATTCTGTCTTTGCTGAATAACTGCCCCTGGACAAACTACAAACAGCCGGACGATGCACGGTCCTTAGTGCCTGGTCACCTCTGCGTGCCCCAGGCAGCGCCCAGCTCTATCACGGTCCTTAGTGGGCCAGCGCCCATGGGAGTGTGTGATCTATTCCTTCCCGAGCCCCAGTTACCCCTTGCTTAGCAGTTCCTCTCGCTGGTGAGTTGCTCTTGTAGTTTCCAGTTATGTAACCCCTCGCATTTTGTGAATCTGTGAATTTAACAGCTGTCAGTGTCAGCAGTGGTTGGGGGGGTTGGTTTTTTTTTTTTTTTTGGCAAGCTGGCATTACTCATCAGTCTCATGGTAGTTTTGTTTGAAAAATGCTTGTGTTAGAAAAAGTGGATTTATCAGCTCAGCACTGTATGGTGCTAGCATGCAGCACAACAAAAGACAAGTGCTCATTTCAGTAACGCTTGCAGCATTTCATGGGGCCCCCAAATAGGCTGAACAAGGCTTCTCTGGCAACTAACCCCAAGTACAGTGGGAAACTGTTAAAGTGGCAGTGTCACTGCCTGGAAAAGGGATTCAGGGATTCACTTTTCAGACGTTTATTGCTCCTTTTTAAAAATAAAGATTATGAACTGCATTAGGAATTTCACTGAATATTGGAGAAAAAAAGATGCCTAACTAAAAATGTTGTGCTCTTAAAGTGATATATTTTCTCACGGCTTCTTGGAGCGTAGACCAATCTGTCAGTCTGTCCTTCCCAAAGAGGGTCTGTTTAATGGGGAAAAATAAGATACTTTCAGCTTTTTCAACTAATGCTATGAAGTCAAATGTGCTGCAGCCTTTCAGGGAGAACTCATTCTCTGTTTAGATCAGTTTATTTTCAGAATGATTTGCTGCACTTACACTTTCTTTTGTAACTGCTCTTCCAGAATGCAAATACGACCTGGAGAGTTTTCTGTATTTAATTGAATGTGTCAGGTGGTTAAAATCATGTTTTAAAAAGTGTTACATACTGCAAATGTGTCAAACCCTTTGTTTACATATATTTAAAACAAATGTATTTTCCAGTATTTATTTATTTATTTTCTCTGTTTACACTCCCTACAGATGGTGAAGGTAAACCAGTGGTTTAATTTTTGTTGAAAAATTGTCTTTTACATTTTCAGGTTCTCACATAATGGGAAGATGCTACAAACCCATGTGACAAAGATCAGAGGGAAATACTTTTGTGAAGAAATCTTTGTCGATACTCGCATTGTAAGTTTTCTAAAATGTTCAATTTTATAAAATGCAAATTCTGCACTCGTTTTTCCCCTGCAAGCCTTTGCGGTCTCTGTAGCTGAAAAGTGAATTTACTTCCCGCCTCTACTCAGGTGTCCAACAGAAGTCAGAGCCAGGTGAAGCCTGTACGTAATTTGCTAATTTGTATTTTAGTTTGCTAAAATGTGCTTCTTTAACATACAGTGCATCCAGACAAATGTATTTTAACATTCACACTTTTAAGGCTGCACAACAGGCAAATGCATCCTCCCACTGGGACGCACACACAAACGTGTTTCATGTATTCATCTCCCACATGTAGGTGTGCTCCAGACGTGGCTGTGGCTGGGTGGGAGGAATGGGGGGGGCACACAGCTCCCGTCTCATCCTCTGGTTCACCGTGGAGAGAGGTGGCTACAGTGAACTATCTGCTCCCTGCAAGGACAGAGGTTTGCGGCTGTCAGCTGCTGGAAAGCCTGTGACACCCCGACAGAGATGTAGAGGTCAGAGTCATAAACGCACTCCAGCATCGCGTTGTGCCTGTACACACATGGTGCAGCCCCTCTAGCCTCCACAGTGTCCCGCAGCACCCTGTGGTCATACGTGAAGCATCCACCTCTGGATACAAATTGCTCGTCATGATTAAATTGTTGGCTTTCAAACCCATCTGAAGACAGCGCTGCAGTAAAAGGTAAGATCTTTGCATTTCAGCATGGTACCCAGAAAATTGTGTACTTCTGGAGTATTTCTGAAGTAGCATGGACAAGTAGAGAGTACAAGTAGTAGTAGAGACCCTTGGTCCTTAGCCAGACCAGGCATAGATAACATAACAAAATGATGCTTCAGGGAAGCAGGGAAGATGTTCAGTTCTTTCTCCCTTGACTGGAGTAAATTTGAAAGCCATGGTGGAGAAGCACCAAGAACAGGTTGGGGAACCAGGCTATGAAAGGATGAAAAAGGTTGAAGGCCTTTCATCACTGATGCCCTCTATCTTGTTCCTATGGAGGGCAAAGCCAGGCAGAGACTGCTCATTGCACTCCCAGGGCTGTCAGTGAATATTTCCTTCATCACTCACTGCACCCTCATGTTTGTAGCTCATCCTCTGGTGCCTGGCAGAGCATTCAAGGCCAGGTACACTGCAAGACCCCGGTGTAAGGGTGTAACTAAGGAAGGCAGTTGGAAAGGCCAAGAAAAGGTTATATCAGTAACTCTGTGAAGGTGGGGGTGGCTGTTTTGGCATGGGGAGCAGGTACTGAAACATTTCTCCCAAACCTACTGCAGCAAAGTCATGGTCGTTGACTTGAATGACATGCGAAGAGGAGACTGGGATGTCTCAGCCCAAACTCTCTTAAGCCTTGGCTTGATGGGTGATGTCCTGAACATAGCCAGACTCTATGACATTAAAGGCTTAATAAAAGCAACAGTGCCAGTTTAAAATCAACCTCCCACACTACCAGCAGCCCCAGCAGGTGTAACGTGATCCAGCAGCCCCAGCCAACGAGTAAACAAACTGCTGCTTACTGAACGCGTTGCACCACAGAAACACTCCTGAACGGGAATTGTGGATATTGGTGCTAAGTGAGCTGTGTTGCTATTGAAAGACCTGTGAGAACAGACAGTCTCTGTGACTGTTAATTCTCCTTATTCCACACAGGTTTTTCCCTCTACACCCAAAACAAGGTAGGGGAAAATTGGTAGGGAATTGGGCCTGATCCAGCTCCTTGATCTTCATGGTGGTCTGTCGCTGAGTTTCCCTAAGCCAGAGCGAAGAGTCCTACTGCTTCAAGACTGCCAAACCAGGCAGCGGCATCTAATAGTCCCCAAGGGAGCTGCTTCCCTGCCCTTCTGTTGAGTTCCCAGTCTCATCTCCAGTGACCAATATTAACTTAAGGGCTTCTTACTGGACTACAACATTGGTCACTTTTTCCTCCTTCAATGCCAATGCTTAAGCCTCCCAGCTATGGTGAATTCATCCCCCATAGACAGCCTTACCGTACCCAGATCTCTGGCTGTTCCCTTGAGTCCAGCTGGACAGAGGTTGACTGCACCATTTTAGATCACCTCGGTGATACTGCCTGCCTCTCTAGCTGGGAGAAGTGTGTGAAATCAAAAAGGTGCTTCTGTCCAAGTAGAGTCTGGGCCTTGACAGGCATCATGGGCTTGGCAGGTTCCAAGACTCTCTGCAGAGTTCGTGGAGTGCGCAGACCGTGGGCACATGACGCTGAGGTACCAGCAGTCCAGCTCTGCTCCAGTGTTTCTGCCTCCCAGCCTGGGTCCCATCTTGCCCCAGAGAGCCTCTCCCCCTTCCCCATGCCCACGCTCCGGTTACTCATGAGTTATGATAACATATAAGCAGCTTAGAGAATTCTTATCGGAATAAGTTGAGCACAATGCAACATTTAACTCTTAACGACAGCCACCTCTGACTGTGAGTGACATGTTATAAATTATGTTTGAACTGGATTTTTTTTTCCGAGGCAGATATTCCTTCTGCCACCCAGTCAGCCCTGTACCGTTGCACTTGTGGCCTTAATCCCACTTGGATGTGTGCCCTGCTGCCTCCACTTTCCGTCACTTGGGTACTTTAGTCTTCTTGAACAAGTGAACAATCTTTGTTTCTGTACCTTATTAGGCCAAAGACCATAGCAGCTAGCGATGGCATCAGCAGGCCCTGCAGGCAGGATTCTCTGCAGACACAGCCAACCTCCAACAAACCCCTTTTTATCCTCCTGTTTCTAGGAAGAATTATGATGGTGGTGCCCTGCTGTTGATCAGTCAAATCTGTGGTAGGCCTAGAGATAAGTCCTGTAAGTGTGGTGTACTGTAAAACAGCGGCTCCCATTCATTAGTAGCTTGTGTGTAATAAACCACCCAAAGGAGGGGGGTGGGGAGGGAGCGGGACGAGCAGCTGCAGTATGCGGGAACAAACAACACAACTCATTCTTGGGAGCCAAAACTTTCTAATTTGCTGCTGGGCTGCTGGGAGCACTCGAATTCTTTCTGATAATACGCTCGTGCCCTCGGTGTCTCTCCCTGTGTCTCCCGAGTCCTGCTCTCTTCAGGTCCCCAAGCCTGGGAGAGTTTCCCTTTGAACCCAAAACACGGAGGGTAGTTGAATGGGGAGGAGGGGAACATGTTGGCCACCCAGTGTTTGCAGAGGTCGGCGTAAGAAAGCGGTGGACTCGGAGACAAGTCGTTCTGCCGGGGAATGGCAGTTGCACGTATCTGCTTGTGCAGTGAGTAAACAAAGCATCACATGGGCTGCCGAGTAAGCACGAGACGCGGAGCAAACCCAGGCGTGTCTGAGGCAGGGGAGAGGAACGGAGTATCTCAAATGTCGTTACCGATTTAGAGCCTGGATATTTAGAAACTTGTATCTCCCAAGAAGCAAACACCCCCAAACAAACCTCAAATCAATAATAGCTGAAAAACTTTTTGGCTTAATTTCTACTGTTTTTTCTCACAAATTCCTGTAAATATTTATACGAGTATAATATTTCCCTGTTGCCTGGTATTGGAAACTGCTTATAGGCATGCAAATTTAAATGGAACCCCTTACGTGTAATGTAAGTTGTTGCATTTGCTGAGATGCCAGTAGTTCCTAATACTTGCATAGCTGCGGATATGTTGGTGCTTTAGGATCTCAGCCCTGGACCCTCCAACTGCCAGTAGAACACTTCAGGACAGGATTTGAAATTATTGTGTGTTGCACAACTGCTCTCATAGACCAGACCATTGTGCTAAACTTTGTATTGTCACAAGAAAACAAAATTATTTTCAGATAGATGCTGCTCTGGAGGACCGCTGTAGCCTTGCAGGAGATGACAGTGACTGCTTTCTCACAGTGATGTGCCAGGCTGCGACAGTGCTTGGATCGTCTCCTAACATTTGTATAGACAAGGCCTACTTAAATGGCAAATTCAGGCTTGGGCCAAACGGCAAGTACTGTTTATGTGGACAAGGCAAAGCCTCAGATTTGAGATTTTCCACTTTCCTGCAGGAGATCTGTCCGGCTGTCTCCTCCCCTGAACTCCCGGGGAGCTGTGCTGTGAGTTGCCAGTCTTCAGCTCTGGAATGAGAGGTGCTTCTGCCAGACTGGTGCTTGGTAAAGTTACCCAGTGGGTTGACATAAAAGTGTCCCGAAGAGCCCTTGTGTACATCTACAAAATGCTCTTAACTAAACCTGGACACCAAATGGTTTTCTGATCCTCTGAAGGTTTAGGTAGAGCAGTTTAGGTACCCCGCCACTATGAGTCCTGATTGTGGCATTTTGGCATTTTTGACAAAGTCAAAGCAATTTGGCATTTTGATTTTCCTTCCCCAAACTTAGGTAGGTAAGTAGGTACATTTATAACTGAAATTCTGTGGTCAGTGCCCATTTCCAGCATGGAGCCTGATTTCTCTATGCCGTTTCCAGCATTTCCAGCTAGAGTTGCAACAAGGAGGATTTTATGGGAGTCTCTCCATGACTTCTCAAAAAAACCCACCTCTGGTTATTGCTGCATGTCTTCGCTGTGTACGTAGAGGGGTCTGTAGCAGGGAGCCATCAGCTGGAAAACTCCAGCACTGGTCAGAGGGACCTGCTCCTCTGATAGGCAGCACACAGCAGGTACCTGTCCACGATCATGTTATAGATGTTATAGATTCCCTCCCCACATTGAGGGAATGCACTGCGTAGGTATGAAATCAGGGGAGGGAGTTTTTTCGCAGGGTTTGGGCCCCATCTCCAGCACCAGCAGAGCCATGTAATCCTTCCCTTTGCAATTAGAGCTGCAAAATAACCCCCAGGCCAGAGAGCGCACACAAGGAGCAATTAGACAAGCTAGACAGTGGGAAAAGCTAAAAATAGTAAATAACCTGCCTCCACAAAACCACCCTGAATCATTAGAAAAGGACGTTTTATGAATCTCCTAGGAATCAGTTACTGCTCTTATATTTTCATAGTATTCTGCCAGAAGGACTTTATTATATGTTGTTTGACAGAGGTAAATATGAGTAACCCTACTCTCTTCTTACACTTGAGACAGTGAAAAAAGCTGAGTAAGTCCTGAGATCTTCATATCTAACCAACTGAAATTGGGAGAAATTAATTGCTTCATTTTGAACAGAGGCAAAATATGTCTTAGTGCTCTTTTAAGAAAAGCGGTCTAATAATTTAGAGGTAAAAAATTACTCATTTGGGGTTATTTAATGACTCAACCCAGTTTCCTTTAAAAAGGGATGTATGAATCGATGATATTAATCCATTAGCTGAATCCAAACTATTATAAAAAGTCTTCTTTTAGAAAGTCTATTGTTTGTGAAAGGTTGGCAACTGCTGAACTGCAGCACCCCCGAGCTGGATAAAACGTAAACCCAAAAGCTAATCAGAGCAGGATATTTTTAGTCCTTTGCAGGGAACTATATATGTTGCTATTTAATTAAGAATGACTCTTAAAGGATGATTTGGCTGTTTCTTGCAGAGAAATTAAATTTCTGATGCAATGTTTGAAACGTAACGAAACTCAAACCTGAGACTTGCAAGCCAGAAAAAGTATGTTCAGAATTACCATTTACTAATGCAGGTTAAAAAGGGGTTACTGGTTGCTGTGATTTTTTTTTTGTTGGTTACTTGTATGAAAAATGTTGTGAACAGGAAATTACATTCTGTTCTGTCTTTCCTATCTACAGGAGATCATTCAAGAGGAAAAAAACCCCTGTATAAAACCAAACAGTGAACTCTGTGTGTATCTGTGTGCACACACACGTGTGTATGCATGTGCTGTTGCTGGCACGCTTGTTTGCAAGTGGAAGTTCCAGTGATGGATGACTTAACGTAAACGTTAAACGTATGGCAGGCTGTTTTTGTGTGGTGCCTGCTGCTTATTTCATGAGCTGCTCTTTCCCATCCCAAGCAAGCGTAACGCGTTGCAGCGCTGTCAGCACCCCACCAGCCTCGTGACGGGGATGAGATATTGAAATTTCAGTAGATCTTTTCCCACTGCTGACTTGGAGCGAAGCGACTTTGGTGGTGTAGGGGTTGGATTGGGGCCAGCTGGGCTCTCGGGGTGCAGCACGGTGGTGGGAGCCATTGGTGGCGGTGGAGCTCGGGCAGGTGTTGAACATCCGAAGGGTCTCTGGAAGCGTTGCATCTGGGTGTTATCATGTGCCTCCGGGCGCGTGAGCAAGGTGGGTGTTCGTCTGTCCGGCTGCTGGAGGTGTGGTGACCGCGGCCAGGGAGGGTGGCTCTGGGGCTGTTGTGGGTGGTGGAGTTGGTGAGATCAGCCCCATCCCTACGGCTCTGCGCAGTCCCCTGGTTTGTGTGAAACTGCACAAAGTTTCTTCTAAAGATGAATTTAATACGCTTTCAGACTTGACAACCTTCTTTTAAATGAAAACATTTATGTTGAGCAAAAGGCACGTTTGCCTCTCCAGATAAATGGAATTATGGTTCCAATATCTGACTTAATCCTGAAGCTCTTACACTGTACAGTAAGTAGAAAAGAAAGGGGATTGCTTGGAGGAGCACGGGTTAGCAGGATCAGGCTCCATGTTATATCATCTCACTCGTTTTCATTCTGGTATTTAATACACCTTTTTTCAGAAATCGCACTGTCTGTTTATGACAAATCAAAGTAACTTCACGTTTGTGAGCTAATGGCAAAAAAACTTGTCATTGAAAATAATGAGGGATGGTACACAGAGAGTGCCCATCCAGCTTTCCTCCTAGGAAAATTTGAGGATTGTTAAAGAAACCGCATTTTTTCCAGATGTACTTTTATCATGAGATCATGTCCTCTTTCAGTTCTTCTCAGGACTTTTCTCAAATGCATTTTACTTCTTATAACTATTTGTTGTTTTTCTGCATTGTTTCCTTTGTGAAACTGTATTTAAAATCTGTATTGACGTTTCAAAGGATTTGAGGGAAGATGTTTACAAAACAATGGTGCCATTTGTATTTCTAAAAATGGAATTTCTGATAAGATAATATTAAACTATTTTTGTATTAATTGTTTGTGTGTTTTCATGACATTTATTTATTTCTAATTACAATTTTGGTACCAGATCCTGTGTTACCTCACTAATTAAGGAAAGTGGGATCAAACTTTTTATTGTTCCTGCATGTCAATCTGCTCTTTAACCCCTCTGCTGGTCTTGGTACTCTCTGAACTCAATGATTTTGAGGTTTTTTTTTTCTGCTAAAGCCCTGAGGTACCTGTATTCCAGTTGTAGATTGCATATTCAGGACATCTAAACTTGAAAGAAGCCTGGGCAAGAAGAGTAGTTTGTTTAGTGGGTGCATTCAAATGAGTCTCCAGCAGAGACTAAAATGAAGACTGAATGAAATTTATTGTGGCAAAGTGTTCTCGTGGGCTGCAAAAGAATACGTAGAGGGAATTGCACACAGCAAGTTTTGCAAGCTGCATTTCGCAGCTGAACCCTCTTGCATGGAAAAAGAAAATTAAAAAAATCCTCCTGAAAGATGAGACAGTTTTTTTTGTGTAAAGAGGCTGGCTGGTACTTCATACACTGGTGTATTGTGACCCTGTAAGGGGATTTTGTACATAAACAAACAAGGGCCCAGCAAATGACGTGGTCAGTGGCCAAGGTGAAGCTTTTGTTTCCTTCTGCCCAGACTGAGGTTTCATAGGAGCCCAACTTGATGTAATGGGGGGCTTTTGCCATCCCGATCCTCCTCCTTGTACCTTCCTGCCCCCTCAACCCCTTTGCACCTTCCCATCCCTCCCTCCATCGTCCCTCACAGCACCTTCCCGTCCCTCCCTCCGTCTGACAGAACATGGGAATGCTTTTCTGCCAGCTCAGCCTGCAGACCTGGCTTGGTGCAGGGTCACGGCAGCGGGGACCTGGGTGGGCCTGCGGCTGCCGAAGCCCCATGGGGACCTCTGGGGCACCCTTTGGGGCTGTTGGGGCAGACGGGAGGTGGCCTACACCAGCCCCTGTCCCTCCTGAACCGTCCCTACCTGCAGAAGTGGGGTGGTCTTGAGCAAACAAGGCTTTCTTGAAACAAGTTTGTCGGCTGTGGTGCCTGGTTTTCCTGCACAGGGCCACACCGGGCCAGAAACGGGGGATTTCCAAGCAGCGTCTCCACCCGGTTTCAGGGTCTGGCTCTTCTGCAGTAACTCTGGAGTGAAATGAACAGGTCGTGGTAAGAAAATAAAACCGCGTTTTAACCTTTTGCCACTGAAAATGGTCAAAAGCAACATTTAGATTTAAAATAAACCTTTTTTTTTTTCCCCTGATGAAGGGGTTGCATGAAACATTTAGCCAGTTCCAGGTTGATCCATCTCACTTTTTCTTTTTAGATTCAAATTTAAACTAGTTTCTATTCAAAGTTTTAAAGGGACATACACAACGTCATTCTTCAGTGTGACATTTGAGTCTCACCCCCTACCAGGAAGGATACCTTAACCTCCCTGTTGCTGAAAAGACAGAGAAAAATAGCTTGTTTTTCGCTTCACATGGTCACTTGGTACTACTTGGAGTAAAGTGAGTTCATTGTAACGCCTCTGCTTTGTGTTTCACCTTTCAGTTTGTGTGGGACTTTCTGTAGCTGCACAAGGCAGGGACAGAGAAAAAAGTGAAAACGCAAGGAAAAGTCCGCCCTCAGAAGAATCACCATGTGAATGATGGGCTACATGGGCTAGACACAGGTGGGCTACATGAAAAGATTGGTTTGTAGGTGATTTTGGGACCATCAGGTTATCACAATCTCCCCAAAAAGAAAAAAAATCAAGCTAAACCATCGCTATGTGCCAGTGTAACTGCACTACAAACTAGTTTTGCAGAAACTGCTTTAAACACAGCTCTGAAATCGATGTGGGCAAATCTGGGAATATTTTCCTCTCAGTTTTAAGCAGAAGGTTTTAAGGAAGGCTTTTTTTGTTTGTTTGTTTTGTAACAGGGAAACAGACCACAGTTGCGCAGAACAAATATTAAAGTATTCCCTACATATCTCCCTATCTTTCGCAAGCCACTCCAACCAAAAGCTTTTGTAAGCATGTGGGGGCAGCACTGACCTTTTAATTCTGTTTATATGATGGCCTGAGAAAATAAATCCCTGGTCGAGGAGGACCTGAACTTTTAGGAGTTGCCTCAAGGCGTTTTAAGCCACTATAACCTGGGGTGTTTCTGCAGGCAGCCGGCCCTGCTCCAGTGCTCCTGGCTGGCAGCAGCACCTGCGGGGTTGTCACTGCTTTGGAGGAGGCACAAGGGCACCAGCACTTGTCCCATTAGACCAGAGAGATGGACAGTGCTGGGGTCCTGTGCCTGTGAGCACCTACACATGGCTCAACACCTCCTCAGGCAGGGTTTTGCTGGTGCCAGCACAGACCCCAGCACCGAGGCTGGTGATCGGGCTGTTGTTCCTGGGCTGCTCTGTGCTCTGGGCTGAGGTGCTTGGTCACTGGGGGTGTTGATGGTGTGGCTCCAGCAGGACAGGCCTGGAGCTTCCCTCGCTCCAGGACGGCTGCTGACCCAGCTCCATAACTCACATTGTTTGAGTTCACTTTCAGCTGGTTTTTTGTTCCCCAAAGCAGATCCTGGGGGAGCCTCTCCTCCAAGGGTCTTGCAAAACCACGTCCATGGAGGGTGAGGATGCAGAATTCATGCACAGCAGCAAAAGAAGGGAGGGAAATACAAAAATACAACGTTGTACCTGTGCGATCAAGGCAGCCCATGGATAGGCTGGAGTGGGGACCATGTTAGCCTCTCTCCCTGGGAGTCAAACAGCAGCTTTCATCATGCACATCCTTTTTCTTCCCTTTTTTTTTTTTTTCCCCCCTTTTAAATTGTTTTTGCTTAGCCACTTGCTCCTACATCACTGCATGAAAAAACTGCAGCCACCTCCCGAGGTGCACCATCCTGCGCGGTGCTGAGCCCCTGCACGGAGCCAGCCAGTGCCCGCTGCTGCCATCAGCCCCAGGGGAATTAAGGGCATTTCACAGCTTTCAGGCACAGGAACAAATTGTAAACTGTAGTGTTGCATCCATGTGTGAACGCACACACACAGACACACAGAGAAAGCCGCCAGCAGCTGATGCTTCACACTAATCACTCTTATAAACGCCTCTAATTAGACTTATAAATACCTCTAACTTTCCTACAGGGAACAAAATGCCCAACAGGCTTAATGTAAACTCAGGGGGGGAAAAAAAAGAGTTAAAAAGATGAGCAAAAGCTATTTTTAAACCTGGCAAGTCCTAGACCTGCGCTCTTGGAAATCCAACCAGTACTACAGAAATCCTAAATTGCAGTGCCCTGCACCCCACCGGAGCCCTTCAGGCTGCTGGAGGGGAGGCGCAGCATGGGCAGATTGGGGGTGAGCAGCCGGGGGAGGGGCTGCAGCCCTCAGCCTTTGTAGCCGGAGGGGGAAACATTGGGATCCTGCAGAGAGGGAACACAGAAACCCTCAAGGCAGAGAGAAATAGGCCTAGACAAAAGCCCGTTACATGGTTGCAAATCACCCCACTGCTGTTATTTTATTTACCGCTGTCCGCAGGAGGATTGTTTTCTCTTGCAAAATTTTAAGCTTTTTTTTTTTTTCCCTCCTTCTTCCCTTTTTTTTTTTCCCTCCTGGCTTGACAGCAGTGGTCACTTATCCCACAGTGCCACATACAGACTGAACTCACCTCCGCTCCCAGGCACGCGCGGCCCCGCCACGCAGGGGCTGCTGCCGGCAAAGGCCTTGGGATCCTCTCCCACCGCCCTGGGGCTGTTTGGATTGGAAAAAATAAACTTTTTCCCAGGAAACAGCTCATGGGCGGCTTATTTCGATGTTTGGGCGAGGAGCACCCTGTGTGTTTGCTGAGGGACTGGCCATGGCGCTCACACAACCCCACGATCTTCCTGGCTGTGCCGGTCAACACTCCTCATGACTCTCATAACTTTCTTTTCATTAATATTTTTCAAGGGATTTCTATATTATTTTTTGAGGGGGTGAGAGAGAGGAAAAAAAAGGCCTCTGGAACACCACATTCATTTCTCTGATGTTTGTTCGGGAAATAATTCCCCCTTTCAGTGTCTCTGCAGTGCGGTGAAGCCACGGTCACCTTCCCCATCCTATTCAGGCAGGTTGAGTTGAGGACTGACAGACTGTAACCATCCTGGTGAATGTGAGGCCTCAGTAAAAAACAACACACAAGAGTTTTCTGCTTTGAAAGAGGTGCTAATATGGTCTGGGATTTGCTGGCAGTTCCCCCACCTTCAGCTTTAGGGTCTGTAAAACCCATTTGGACATTATCTACCATGTGCACGAGATCATCAGTGTAGGAAGGAAGGAAGCAAGCTATGTTCCTGTGGGGAAGAAATGACTCCTGTCCCTGCTGTAAACAGTTTTTGGTGGTGGTGGCCTGGCCATGGGCAGCACAGGAAGGTACAGGGGGGACTGCAGCAGGGTCCAGCTGCCCCAGCCAGCCACCTCGCAGCCTGGAGGTGAGTTGTCCCTCCTCTGACAAGATGTTTGAACAGGTAATTAGCATCCGAACCAGGCTGCAGGAAACCCTCCTGGTCACCCCGCCACAGCACACGCAGTGAGCTAGAGGGATGATTTTTGACGGCTGATTTACCCAGAACAAAGGTCCCAAACAGCACTGAGCGCCCGGCGTGGGGATGGTAACTTTAGAGCCAATGGGCTCCTTTCCCATCAGTTTAAAAGTGTTATTTTTTTCTAAGCTGATAACATTTTAAACATATTGCGGTGTTTTCTTGGGAGGCAGGGAAACCCAT
Source organism: Eurypyga helias (assembly GCF_000690775.1). NCBI lineage: Eukaryota > Metazoa > Chordata > Aves > Eurypygiformes > Eurypygidae > Eurypyga > Eurypyga helias. The sequence continues at coordinate 20,580 of NW_010270005.1, forward strand.
GAATTTGCTACAAAAGAAACTTCTGTGCATAAGGAAACCCTTCCTGTGAAGTCACCTGTTGCCAGCCAAGGAGAAATGTTCGGTGTTTTATTTCAATCAAGAATTTGCCGCGTATCTGGTGCTTTATCTAACCTCACTCTTTGGAAGATTTGATGTTATGCTTGGCAGACGTATCAGGTCCAAGCCACTTTATTATGCTGCGCTCTGCAAGTTTTAACATATTACGCTGGTGGTACTGTAGGAATAAAGATATAGACTGAAATCCTCACAGAATGGGCAAGGTGCATTTAATGCAGCCCAAATGAATCTTGTATTTTTAGTCAGTTTATATAAGCACTTGATGCTGTTGAAAAAAAACCAAAACCCACACACCCAAAAAAACCCCACCAGAAACCACTTTTTTTCTATAAACAAAGGTCTTAGAAATGTGCAGCACATCTGTGGCCATCAGGAGATCTTTTTTGGCTTTGACCAGCAACTGGATCACCTGTAGCCAGCACATCCTCCTCTGTGGGTGTGGAAACCCTGCAAACTCTGCGTTACCACTTAACAGCTGAGGAAATTTGACCTGGTACTGCTAGCATAAATGTTTGCCATATCCCCAGCACTGGTTTCAGCTCTCTCAGTGCGGCACAGCTGTCCTGGAGTTTGAGAAATCCAACTACTTCAGGTAAAGCATGAGGACAGAGGGTACCGGGCAGAGCCATTTGCTGCACAGAAGGAAGTTTGTGGCTCACATCCCCCAATTTTATCAAATCTTGTCTACCGCCCTTTATTTTTTAACTTTATTCAAAGACAGAGCTGCCTTGCAGCAGCAGACATTGATAGGTAGTCCCAGCTCCTCACCACCTGTATAATGCCACTGACTGCATGGACCATCTGCAGTCTTGCCCACCACATTTATGGGGTCGCTCTCAGCTGCTGAAACATGTGAACATGCTGTGACCATTCTTGTCCATATTTCTTCATGTAAATCTGCTTTTCGCAAATATGGGGTGTTTGATCTGCAGCGTTTGGGGCTGCCCTTCATCTCAAGTGGTGGCAGCTCCTGATGAAGGTGCAACATCAGCTGGCTGGGGACATAACCTCTGACATTATCCCAGCTGGAGCCACTCAAGCTGTGTCTGCCATAGCACTGAGATTGCCCATGTACAAAATGAATTTAGGATTACTGCAATTGAACGGTCAGTGTGGGGCATGGTCCTGTTACAACCTCTAATTATGGGTGGCAACAACTTGAGCACAAGCAGTAGGATTTTGTTCTTACGGTGTTAAATGTTGGGCTTCACTGGTGCATCAGCTAAGGCTGCAAACAGGCAGCCTTTCTGCAGTGAAGACCCTACTTAACTCAATAGGTCCCAGCTGTGGATTTCATTAGTAGAAAATTCATGCCACCTGCTTGCTTCCAGGCCCTTGGTGTGGGTCTGGTTGGTGCCCGACAGTTGCTGCTTCCTTTCCAGGTAAGGAGTTTTTACTTTTATTGCTATTTGTATGCTTTTTCTTGTAATTTATAATGTGTGTTGTTTTTCTGAAGAACAAGAAAAAATAATCCTTCTAGGAGAAGGATGGATATAGAGTAAGTTCTGTTTTGTGAGAGGTAGTTTGTGTGTTTAATGTTGTTGTAAGTGTATAACCTGTAACTGTGCTTAAATCTGGTAGTGTTTTTCTTGAAACAATTGAGTTTAATGTAGAAGTTCATACTGAAGTTGAAAATAATCAGTGCATTTAGCTTTAAACGGCTGAGAAGTTAATTCTGTGCTGAGAAAACATGTATTCTTCATCTGGCATAAGCAGTTCTGTGTCCTAACTGTAAGTGAAACAAAACAGAGTTTGCTGCTTTGATAATAAATATCTTCACCACCACCATACTGCATCTCACTGAGTACAGGGAAGTGTAAAGGTGGCCTGTGTCAGCACTGAAATGGGAAATGGTTTTAGGAGTCCCAGGGATATTCTGAAAAATAACACGAGGAGTCGGTTAATTTTGTGAAAACAAGGAATAGTGTGGGGAGCTGTGGTCTAGTCTCTCTGGAGATAGTGAAGTCTCTTAATACTAAGTACTGGAAAGGTGTGTGGTAAAGAGATGGTTGTTTTGCCCATAAAAAAATCTGGGGTCTGGGTTACACACAGAAAACGTCAATTTGCTAATAACCCTTAGCTTGTTTGTTTACTGATTTGTGCATTTAGAGAATGTTTTCTGTCTTTGTTTTTTTGCCTGGAGTTGGAGACAATCCCTTTATTTATTTGTGCTTTAGAAACATTTGTAGCTGTAGGAATGGGTGTTTTTAAAGCCTACTCCAAATGCTGTGAGATTCCTGGCAGCACCTGGGGGTCCTGCTCTGAACAGCAGAAGGAACCTGGGTACTGGGCTGAGCATGGAGGGTGCTGTGAGCACTGGGAGCAGCAGTGTGGGTCTCCTCCTGGTCCTGGGCTGAGTCCTTTCCCAGCAGCAAGGGCTGGAGTGTAGCTCATGGCTGGGCTTTACTGGAGGCACTGGGAATGTGGGAAACTTGCGATCAGAGTCTCCTGTTTCTGACTCCAAAGGGGGTTTGTGTGGTGGGCTGGGTGAAGGCACCTTCTCTTTCTGGCTGTCCCATATATTGATAGGATAAGGGATAATGGGTTTAAACTGAAAGAGGGTAGATATAGATTAGATATAAGGAAGAAATTCTTCTCTGTGAGGGTGGGGAGGCACTGGCACAGGTTGTCCAGAGAAGCTGTGGATGCCCCATCCCGGGAAGTGTCCAAGGCCAGGCTGGATGAGGCTTTGAGCAACCTGGTCTAGTGGAAGGTGTCCCTGCCCATGGCAGGGGGGTTGGAACTGGATGATCTTTAAGGTCCCTCCCAACCCAAACCATTCTGTGTTTCAATATGATTCAATGATTATAAGTACTTTTTTCACTGCTCAGGGGCAGTGCAGCCTCGCAACCCTGTGAGTCCTCTGTACACCCTCCCACCACATTTAAAAACAGTTCACGGCGGAGGACAAGGAGGGCTGATGCTGCTTGCTGACTGGCCGGGGTCACAGCACTGCTCTGACCTGCAGCACCCAGTGTGGTAGCTGCAGCTTTTTTCTTGGGGCCCACGTGTGAAAGATGGTGGTATTTGAGTAAATCTTGAAAGGTTATCTGTTGTCTCTAAACCAAACAGAGGGAAGGCAGTTACTGCACAGATATTTTTGTGTCCCCAACACAACTCTGAAACACTAAAATGTGTCATTAATTTAATTACTTTCTGGCCTACTTCCTTTTCCAGCAACAACAAAGAAACTAAAGAAAAGAGAGTCAAGCTAAGTGCTGTGTGCAAATGGCTTTTGGCTCTTTATCTGTACGGGACATATCCTTATTAATTTCTGTAATGACTTTAATAATGAGTAATGTGATGCTGTAACAAAACATAGTTATTACTGTGCTAAGAGTTCAAGAAATAAATTAGAAAAAACATTTAACTCACAGGAAGATTTTAAATGTCTTGCTGAATGCTGACGGACCCAGGCTCCCAGATCTCTCTCTGCAGCGCACACTTTAGCTTTGGATATACCTTTAAAGACTTTAAACAGCTTGAGACTTGTAGTTTGCCACAGGAGCTTAGAGCAAATTCATGTTTCTAGGTTTTAAACCTTGAGCTGGAGTACAAGAGCCCTGCTCAGGAAGGTAAGGAAAGGTGTAACAAGGTCATTTTGAACCACATACTTTTAGCTTGTGCCTTTAAAGTCAATTCTAAATTTAATTGAAAGCTCAGGGCAAGGGAGGCAGGGTACCAGTAATGTGCTGATTTATTTGGAGCGTGTGAGGAACTGCGCTGTTGACTGCTTGTTGAGCCGCAATCTTAATAACATGGTGCTGGGCAAGTCGGCAGGAGGAGGGACCAGGTGAGATGGAGGATGAGGTTTGGGATGGTGTGTGGAGGTGCCCGCCTGTGCAGCCTCTCCCCACAGTCTGTTGCGCTCTCAAGTCGATGGCAGCATGCAAGTACATTGAAGATGTGTATTCAACCAACATCTCCTACAGAAGATTTTGCAGGGGTTTTATTGCACTGGTGAAGTGATGGGTGAATGGAACCAACCAGATTTTGTGGTTTGAAAATGGAACTGGAAAAGGCAATCATTTCACTCAACTTGTGCTCAGTTTAAGTAATAACATATCTCTTCCCCTCTCCATTTTTGAGGTGTTAAGACATCTGCTGGTAAAGGAGCTGACATCTTTATGGATGGAAACGCAGGGGTGTGGGGGGATGGACTGCCTTGTCCTGTGTGTCAGAGGAGGCAAGGGGCAGTCTGGAGAAGTCCTCCTGCTCAGGACTTGTGAGCCTGACCTTGCTTTAACAATAATTACCAATGCTGATCTGGCAGAATAGCACCCACTGAGGGGATAACTGCTCTTGGTGATATTGGCAAATTTTTCCTTTGCTTTGCTAGTTGTTTTATACCATAATAATAATATCTCTGTAAAGCTTACCCTGCTTTGCTGAAGGAACAGCTGAGGCAGATGCTGTGTGCACCTTCCAGCCAGGTACACCCAGACCCACGTCCCAAAACCTTCTCCAACCATCCATTATGCATGAGCTGCTCTGCCTCCAGGTCTGTGCAGTGCCACCCTCAAGGGAGCGGTGTAATTTTTCCTTTCCTCTGTACTTCTCTTATTCAAAGAGGGAGAGTAGGGAGGGGAAAAAAAAAGGCAATTAATGTTATCTTTGGTGGCTTTACTGGCTGTCAAAAATTTGCATCACATTGCCATAGAAAGAAGGGTAATTATTATGGTCTATTCTGCATGAACTTGTGGTTGCTTCTACTGCCTTGCTGAGCTGACGCGTGGCTGATCAGTTGACCGCAGTGGTTATGCAAGGTTTTGCTCTCCGTGAGTCTGAAACAGAAATTGCATAGAAATCTGGTGGGCATGGTGCTAGACCCTGAGGAGAAATATATCTTACAGTACAGGGCTGGCTCCTCAAACTGTAGATATTTATAGCTGTCCACTGTTATTTATTAAGTTGCTTGATGGCCTAGGAAATCAGGTACCCCGGACAGTGGCAATGGTGATGTCAGTTTTTTACTGTAATTTTACAAGCAAATTTCTGGTTTTCTTTGCTTTTTAAAAATAAGAAGTAAATATAGAATTCATATGGGATGTTTTTGAGCTGTAAAATAGGTATTTTTAATCTGTGTATTACATACATGTAATTACTCTGTTTGAGCACAGTCTTTTTTTTTTTTTTTTATTTCGGAAATACTCTGTAAGGGCTTCAACCACCACCACCCCTCCCAGTTAATACCTGGTTTTACTAGGGGCAGATTGCAGTTGTCTCCTCTAGCCTAAAGTTTCTGAAAATTGCCTCCCAAGTCCAATTTGGTCTTGTTCACCTCATTATTTATGGAGGATAAAATTAGTCCTTCCACCTGCGTTACGTACTAATTCCTTAGTCTATTTAAGAGAGGACTTGCATGGGCTGTTAGTCACATGTTGACCACTTACACCATATCTGGACCCAAATTGAGAGCTCATGGGGAATTAACTAAAATGCATCATATTTTCAAAGCGTATATTTTTACACCAAAAATTAAATTGTACTGACCTCAAAGATTTTTTTTTTTCATGCTGGATGTTCCCAAATATTGATGAGAAGGGATGAGGGTGTAATCCGTTCTGTCATAACTCCTGCAACTTTTGGCATTTTCTTGCAAATCTTGTATTACTTAAAAAATTTTTATTTATTTTGACTGCAGTGGCTGTATTAAAATTCTTAGGGGAATTATTCATGTTTGTTTTTTTTTTTCCCCTCTCTGTATGTTACTTTCCTATTAAATATATAAAACAAAGCCTTAACATTATAATTTAGCAGTAAAGGCAATTGCATTACATAAGTATTGAAAACTGCCCTTTTTTTTTTTTAAGCTTACAGCAACAATACTGGTTTTTTTAGTCCAGCATTATCACTTTTCAAAATGAATAATGCAGTTGAAATTGGTATTCTGACTTGCCTGTTATTGATCTAGGTGCTCTAATAACTCTGCCCTGGGAAGGTCATGATATGTGTTTTTGTATGTTTTTGTTCTAGCAGTGATTTGGCTTTATCCGTTTTCCACACCCTCCAAAATATTTACAGTTATAATATTTCAGGATAATTTCATAGGGCTTATCTCTGTTGCACTAAAGTTGGTGGAAGCCAAAAGTATGTTCACAAAGTTATTGAATAGCTAGAAAGGTATCTGAATGTGAAGGTGATCACACTTATCTTTGTGAAACTCGGCTTACCGTTATCAGTTATGAACCCCAAATTAGTCTGATGCAGAATTTCACAGGAAAGTTCAGTTTTGGCTTAAATCAAATATATTGTTATTCTGGAAATAGAGGCTACTGTTTCCATTCTTACTGAAGAGAAGTATTTAAATGCTGGTAAGGATGTTTTGGAAAAACTGAAGAAGGCTGAGACTGAATTTTTTCATAAACCATAAATCATTATAACAAGATTAGCCTTTTATTACCTCTCTCCTAATTTCTCCCGAAGGCATTTTTTTGTCACTTTTGGGCAGAGCTGTCATGGAAAATACTTTACTCTTCATGTTGCTAATGTATATGCTTAATCATCTGTATTTGAAGTATGAATTAAGACAGTATTTAAACTCTGTTGAATAAGTGAAGTTGCCCAGTGGTACTGCTGGTGTAACACTTTCTATTGGTCCTGTTCTCTTACTGTGATCCAGTATTGCTTATATCAAAATAACTGTGTTTGTTATAATGGCTTAATACATCTTTCAGAGGTGTGAGTGACCAAATATGTAATTCTCCAGGTTCCTGGTGACACCCCCGTCAAAAGTGTTTTTCCTTATATTGAGATTGCAACTATCAGTTTATATGCTCCATCAGTTAAAGTGTCTTGCATGTTTATTTGGAAAATATCTTCAATAAATAAGTTCTGGCTGTGATCTTGCAAATAGTTAAGCATATGATTAACATTAGGGTGCTACTTCAGCTAGATAATAGCTGGACTGTGCAGAGGACAAAGGGAGCTGGGAACTAAATTCACATTGCTTAATGGGAACCGAACTTCTCAAGTTTGTGGTTTTTTTTTTTTTTTTTTTGGCAGGTGTGTACGGCGGGGGGTGGGGTGGGGGTGGTGGCCAGCAACTCAGATTGAGTTATTTTCCAAAACATACAAAGCCCATAAATTAGGTGGCCATTAGGTGATGGTCAGGCCCTTGCCAGCTAACACAGGGGAAAAATATTGTCTGAATGAAAAGTATTTTTACTATTGTGGGCCTTTATAACCTCACAGAATGTGATACTTGAATTTTGCTGTCGTGTACTGTGAGCTGTGCAGAGCAGGGAAGGCTGCTCTGCCCACAGAGCTGAACCAAGCAAAGAACATGCATCTGGGCATAATGCCTTGATGCTTTACAATCATCTACAGGTAGATTTTAATGTTTTCAGCTTTAGATTCATAATTCAGGTTTCTATGATTCCTTCCTTTAACAGATGCATAGAAGGGGGGGAAACCTGAACTGATTTTTTTTCCACTTTTTTAAAACACAGTGTTAGTGCCCACCATGTCATCTCAGTTTATTCTGTCTGGTGAAGTGGTCCAACAACTAGGAAATAAAAACTTAAACAAATCAGAGCTGTCATAGGTGTCAATAGCTATTCCATGCAAACAATTCACTGGATGAGGAGAGTCATGGGTAATTTCTCCATCTGAAAAATATCAAGCTGACTAATTATATTTATTGTACAAGTAATGTTTTGGTTTTTTCCAATTAATAAATTAAGGTTACACCAGACATCTAGAGTTGCCGAACTCTGGTTTATAGGTCACTTCTCTCTCCACACTACTTGTGGGGGTGTTTTTGGCAATAACTGCTGTGATCTTCCCTTTGGTTTTCTTGTCTCTGCAGGCCACAAGCTAATTAATATTTGCAGTCTTCTTTAACTATCAAATGGGTTTGCAATCATAAGCACATTCTTAAACCTCTTAGTACTGAAAGGAAGACCTAAATAACTTTTAAATCTGCGAGACAATGTCAAGAAATGTACTTGCTTAAATTTAATCCATCACTCTGCCAGCAACACATATAGCTGAAAGGTCAGAGATTCATTGAGAGGGAGAAAAACAATTAATTTGGTATCAAAAAGGTAATAGGATAAGGCCTCACCAACCCTATCCTATTGTTCTGCTGCATTAACTTCAGCAGGTCAGATGCCACTGGTTGTTGACCTCAGGCTAAACAGGGTCAGACCAGGCTGATTACAAAAGAGATGTGTTTGCACTTACCCAAGTGTGTCTTAAAAACCAGAACCCACATCTGTGTTATTTCTGGGGAGGAACTCACAAAGGGTAAACATTTTTTCAAAGCAAATATCACTTAGAGAATCTTCTCCATGAAGAACAGTGGGTCCCCATCATGGCATTGCCCCTATATGTGTGAGTCCTTCTCCCCACTGTGACGCATTGTAACCCCAGCCAAGAACTGGTGATGCACTGGGAAAATCTGCCACGAGAGGAACTGGCGGAAGACAGTTGTATTCTTTTTCTTCTCAACTCTGCTGCCACACCTCATGTCAGCAGGAGGTCTGCTCCAAGAGGAGCTGCTGATGTTTTTAAAACAAGATGAAGATGAGTTAGATAATTCTCACTTGGAGGGGGGGAAAAAGGTCCCAAGATCTTCCATCTCTCCAATTCTGTTTTTATGCTACTGTTCAGTAAAGCTCATCCCAGTGTGGTGGGCAAGATCTTGGCCTCATGGTGTCATTTGAAGTCACTTATCTAAACCCTTGGGATCTGCTCTGTGCTCTGGCCGGGGTCAGTGGTGCTCCCCTCCTGGGGATGATTGATCCCACTGCTTTTAGGTGCTTGGCTGGCAGGAATCACTTTCTGTCAATGTTTTATTGGCTTCATCAATGCTGCGTTGACCCACAGGTTGATTTTCTAGCACAGCTTTTAGGCAGTTAAGTCCCAGGTGAGCATACTGTCTCTCTCTCCTTTCACCAAATTCTGATACTTTTTGTTGATGTCAATGAAAGCTGACCAACTGGTAAAAAGCAACAAGTTTTTCTGCAAGATTTGTGACAGCAGACTGCAAGTAAGGCAGAGAGACTCTGCAAGTCTCCTAATCAGAGATGGTGAAAAATCTGTAATGTCAGATCACTTCTTCACTATTAGAAACTCTGTGGCTCAGCCACAGAAATGGTTACAGAAATGGTTTGAAACAATCAAAAATAAGAGGTAAATTGTTGGAAACCTGGCTTTTGTAGGTCTTCTAGTTTTCTAAAGCTAACTTAGACCCTGACTGGATGCAAGTGTCTTATTTCCATACCTTACGCCAGACAGCCCCATCCAAGCCATCCAGCTTGCAGCTCTGGAGTTCAGACAATTTTAATAATTACAAAGCTGTAAATATTCCAGCTGACAGATGTGAACTGGAGTATCACTGTGTTGTAAAAACATTTGAGACTCTAGCTCCAGGCTAGAGACAGTTAGCTAATTGGGAAAAAAAAAACCAAACCCAACCCCTCCTCCTACTTTCATATGCCATCTACCTGCTTAAATTTTAATAGGATTTCTCCCCTGAAGATACTCATTTAGTCTAACTGGTTCCAAAAGGTCTCATCCATAAATTCATATTACCTTTATTGCTGGGCTTGATTCTGCAGTGTGCTGGGCCTTCCCCACCTCTGCTTGGGAATGGGAGTTACAGGTTTGATTTTAAGCACCAGTGTTTCTAATGCAGACAGGGAAGACTCCTAATTGTAAAACTCTTTTTATAGGAAAAGAACAAGTAAAAACAGGGCTATGATAATTGCTAGTATATATATACTGCATAGCAGAGATTGGGTGGAGTGAGGGGAGCAATATAGTCCATTGGAGTAGGAAAAGTAGGAACCATTTGTGTCCTTAAAAATACTTAACTGCAACAATGCTGTTTTGCTCTGGATCATGCTGACTTAAAAGTTTAATTGTGAAGATTTCTAGTATGTTTGTGAGTGTTGCTAGGTTTTGTTTTCTGTTGGCCAACAGCCCTCTGTGCAGCTTCCCCATTTGAAGTCTTCCCTTACGCTGCCCTTGAAAGTTCACTGGTCATGAAGGTAACATTGTCATTGTCCCAGTGGCTGTGCCAGTGGGTGGTAGTCTGCTATGCTGAAGGCACCCAGATGTAGGTATTTCTTCATCAGGAAAGAGCAAAATACATACACACGCACGTACTCTGCTCAGGTGGGTCAGAAAAAAAGGCAAAGGGTGGGAAATTAAAGTGCTGAATGAAGAATAAGATAAGTGGAAAAGTAAGGAGGATTTTTTTCCAAGCTGAGACTGTCCTGTGGTGTCTGTCACTTAGAAACCCAATTGCACGGTCAACTGCAATAGCATGAAAACCCATCTGCCCAGTAATCTTCAGCTTGTAATTGATTCTGTTTCTACAAATGTTAGCTAAAGCAAAAATCTGCATTAAGGTAAGTGCTAAACATCCATCAGTCTGACTGATTAGTCAAAGTAGGAATTGCTGGAGAAATGCATGTTATTTGCCATCAGATTAAGTGAAGTTTTGCTTCCCCAGTGAGAAAGCTAATAATTTGCTTGTGATGGGATCAATTCAGTTTTCTGCTCCACTTGCTGTACAAATCTCAGTGTTTGAGGGCACATCTATTCAGATCATGAGGCAGATAAGCAAAATAAAAATATTTCCTGATTAAATAGAAAGTTTGAATTGCAAAGATTGAACAACTAAATTAGACAATAAACAAGCCAGACTCTTAATAAAAGACGAAACCGGCTTTATCTGTGGATGGCCTAATCTTCTTTGATATTGCTTCTTTTGTTTATATTTTTTTATTTTCTTAAAGCATGATCAGCTGATATTAATTTTCATGAACTTGTCAATATAACTAGGCTTTTGTGAGCTGGGCAGCTATATTCCATGCCTAAGAATACATACAGGGTATATAGGTTTTTACAGTATAATAAATGTATTGAATTAGTAGAGAAATGTACTGAATTTGAGAAATGCTTATTTTTTTGAAATATTCTGTGATGCTTATGTGTCCATACTAAAATTGTTCCTGGTCCAACCAAAATCTGTCATTTGCTGATGCTGGGCAATTATGTGGCAGATGGTATTACTTTCCTTTCTAGCTTATATAACTCCACAAGACATTATGAATTAAGAGTTTTATAATATCCTGCTCAAACTTTCATTGAACATGCAAGTATTTGAATGTAAAATTCACTTATAAAAATGTTCTCTAGTAATCATAGGACTCTAAAGCTTAGCAAAAATGAATGCAAGAGAGTTATAAAGAGATTAAAACTTGGTTTTCTTTGTATTCAAGCAAGTACTTGTGAATATTTTTTTTTTCTCTACTTGCTTATCTCTAAGGTAAGCACCTTCCATGTACCTCACCAAGCAATCTAGTGACTATAGAGCAAGTCTGCAGTTCAACAGCAGCCCTTCCCTTGGCAAAGTGCTATGGGATTTCTAATGAGTGCTCGTGGTCAGGACTTTTACCACCACCAATGGTCACCTCTGGCCATGTCAGCTGCATTAGCAGGTTTGATGTCAGCAGAGCACACTTACCTGAATCAGAATTTCGATGTTCCTTCCTCAGAATACCTGATACTTAATCACCTTGGAAACCCTCTCATTCCCAAGTTCTCAAAAAATGTCCTGCCCCTACATACTGATGGTGAGACTCTTGGCCCTGTGATCCCTGATGGCTGTTATTTATCAGATCCCACCAGACACCCTGCAAGCCAAGCCATGGTGGTGCTGAGATCCTAATAATGTCAGCAAATAGTGAATAGCCAGTTATTGCCATGGATATGTCATGACTTTGCAAGATCAGGTCAGGAAAAAGATGAAGCAAAGCGAGCCACCCCACAAGCAGAAGGAATTTTCTCATACGGATTGGTCCTGTGGGCTTCTGAACTCCACTGAAATACTTCCTGCAGGCAGGGTGGGTCGTTAGGTTTTTCTCCTGTGTGTGGGTGCTGTGGCTCATGTTTGTGCTGCATCTTTGTCTGCTCAGGCATTCCTTGTATCGGAACTGGCTGTTCCCCAGAAGCCTGTAAGGCTGCTGTTTCCAAAGAGTCTTTTCAAATTTAGGTGAAACTGCTACTCAGGCTCAAAGAGCAGATGACAACAGGAATGCTTAGACTGGGTTCCTCATGCTTATTTGTGATATTTTGCACAACTAGCAGTGTTGTTACTTCTCAGACTTGCAGATAAAATCTCTCCACAAGGATTTCCCTTCCCTTCAGTTTGCAGCTTACGTGTATGTGGCTGGGCAAGCTAAGCAGGAGCAGGGAAATTCACTGTCAGGAGCTGTGCTTGGGATATTTCTGTCCACAACAGAAGTGGGAAGGGCTGTAGCCTCTGTGGGGTGACTTTCTTTAATGAGACCTTCAGCTGACTTTTCTGGCCCAAAAGGAGTTGATGAGACTTTGTGTAAGTACCTAAACATTTAGATACACGCAAACTAAATAAAACCACCAAACCACGTGCAGTTTATTTGAGGTTACAATAGCTTAATTTCTTAAGCATCCTTGTTCAAAATGAGCAACAGTTCAGCCTTTAATACAATGCTGAGCTGTGATTCATAGTTGGTGGTAGGAGAAAGCAGTGAACTAATTGCTTGGATCTGGTCAGCAGACAGTGAAGCAGCTCCCTTGTCCGTGATACTATGCCCCTTGCCTTTCGGATTATTCACCAGAAAACATCCTATGGTCCCATTCATAAAGTCCAGTAATGACACAAGAAATGTCAGGAGTATCTGCTGAAAGAGTGGGAGGCTGACAGAGCAGCACATTGTGAGCCTGTGAGAGCAGCTCTGCGTTTCCTCTGGGGTTGTTTTCAGTTTTTTTGTCAGCTGATTACATGGTCTTTTATAATTTCTAATCTACAGAACAGAGCTATTTGCTTGTGGATTACATGAAAGTCGCAGGCTTATGCAAAAGAAAAACAAAATAATCTGAAAGTGGATTCTGTTGGTGAAGTTAAACTTGATTTAGGTGTTTTTTATCTAAAGGGGAGTTTAATCTAGGGCTGTGAAGGAAAAAAACACCAACCAAAACCTCCGTCAGTCTTTGAGATTTCAGCCTTAGGGTGTTAATTCACCAGTGCCCAGATGCATTTGACTTAAATTCCTTGTCCCTATTCAGCAAAATATATTTAAGACTCTACTTAAAGTTAAAAGGTTGGTTGTATGCTTTTTGGTGACTAGGAGTGGTGTTAAATGTGTGCTAAAGTCCTTTGGTGACTTGGTGCCTGTACACGTAACATACTGTAAACAAGCTTGTTACGTTTACCGCCTCCTTTATTGTTAGTGAGAGTAGTGCATAGTTATACTGATGCTTTTTTTTATGTTAGTCTGTAGGAGTGGGTGTCGAATCTTTGCAGAAAGAAGGAACTCTGAGATTAGGATTGAGATGGAAGTGAGTAGTAAGGTTTGTTTGTATTGGTCCCCAAACTTCTTCAGGTAAATCTGGATTTGCAGTCTTAAGTGGGGAGAAATTGTCTATTGAGTCATAGTAGAATGTGTGTGTATGTGTATAGAAATATATAAAAGGAGGAAGCAGTGAAATGAGTTGAAAATGGTGCTAGTCAAGAGTACAGTTTCTTATGAGTCTCAGCGTCAAAAGAAGGACCTTGAGATGGGACCTGGTGGAAACAAAGGGGGTTCTTTTTGGCAAGCATAAGAGCCGAACTAGCAGAGGGATCTAAAATTCCAACATGGATGGAAGAGGGAAGGGTTTGCTCAGCTGTATGTAAAACCTCCAAGCTCCTTGCAAGGCCTCCGTCTGACTTGCAGATGTGACTAGGTGTGTGCAGATGGCTGGTGTGATATTCTTAGAATTTATCAATATGAACTTTGGAAGCTGGCTTAAACTCCTCTCCTTAGCACCTGCAGCAGGCCCCCTGCTATCTGCTGTGCAAAGTGGACAGATGTGTATCAAAGAGGCATGCTTTATTTTTCTTGGGTCAACATTTCATGTGGACTTGTAGCAGGATAGTTTTGTTTGGTTTGCATCGAGCCCCTTATTAGCATACTTCTGTTGTGTGGGGGCGTGAATAGTAATGCCAGAATAATAGGGTATGCTCTGGAAAGCAATGTATTGACACCACTGAGTTTGGCCTCCCTAGAAACTGCTCTTCTGACTGTGGAAATACACTGTTGGAACAGACAAAAAACTACTGAGCAAAACGCACCTGTGTGCATGATGCACCACTGCAGAGGCAAATGGTCTCAGGAATAGAATTTAGGTCCATAACAAGAATTAACAGACCCCAGCCCCAAATAATAAGTCATCTGATATCTTGTTTTGCTGTGAAATCTCTAAAAATCAGAGAGAAAAAGTCTTGTTGCCTTTGATAACTATTAATGAAATGTCTCAAGGCATCTTGGTGCTTGTTGCATTGACATATTTGGAGGCATTAAAAAACTTTTTATATGGCAGTGCTTGATTTGAGAAAAAGCTTCTCACTTCTGGTTTGAGGTTTTCTGGTTTGATTAGGAGTTAAGTTTACAAATCAGGGCTTCTGTAACTTGTTCCTGTTACAAAAGCAAGGACTATTTATAATTTACTGTTTATGTTGTCTGCAGATTATGCAGAATGAATTCTCTTGTACCACTAAAAAATGAATTTCATAGTTTCCTGAATAGTTCTGTTAATCTGGGGGTGGGGGGGCTGCCCAAGCCATCTACATCCCTATCCTACTTGTGTATTAATCCAGCACTCCGCCGAGAACTGATCCAACATAAAGAAGCATTCACCTTGCAGAAATATCATACAAAACATCTTGTCCATGACTGTGCTTGGGGAAAAAATTGAAAGGAACTGTTTGTTTGGGGGTGCACATGACTACCTTCACTGGATCAGAATGGGGCAGTTGGCTTGTAAAGGCACCAAAAAAAAAAAAAAAAGAAATAGATTGCATATGTTCTTTTTTCACTTTATTTTATGTCCTGCCCTCAGAGTTTACCACTCATCTCTAATAGTATTTTTTATTTTCAAGATTACAGAGTGGTTTACAGACTATTTATGTAGGGATTACTTTATTTCTCTTAGCTGCCTCTCAGAATTTGACACTGGTGTCCCACGATATTGCATCATTATTATTGTTAAAAAATAATTGGTATTATGAGGATCTAGTTCCCACTCGCCCACATTGTTTATATGAAGAGATGTATTTGGGCAGGAGTTTAGACCCAAGCATGGAGCAGAGAAGCCCATGCATGTTTTGTCCCAAAAATGAAATATTAAACTGTAGGTTTTTCTGCCCCAGTGGGGAATGGAGAAGGTGTACCCTTGTAAGGCCAAACACGGTGTGGTCTCTGGTAGATATTTTGAGCCTGACCCCTTGTAAGCACACTGTGGATACCGAGTGTGATTGGTGGGCAGAAGTGTGGTTGGGAAATGCGATATCCAGGAGACTTGGCAACTTTTGTTGCTGTTCACCATGTATTCTAGGCAGAGTTAAGGATTTACCTTCTTGGTCCTCAAGATGCTTGTATTGTCATGTCTTGTCACTTTTGCACTGGAATATTGTGGTGAGGAAGATCACCGGTCATGGCTTTCATGCTGAGTTGAGTCAGTATGAAAGTAGTTTACAGCTGCAAAATAGCAGCACATTATATAGAGATATTTACATTTACACTTAGCACTCTGTTTCTTGTCTTCAGAAGACCAGGTGTCTTTTCTTTCCTACTTGGAGCTGGTAGTCATTTTCCCAGATGCTGTGCCTGTACTGCCCCTATTTTCTGTGCCTCCAGTCAGCACCATCATCTCTCTGACAGCCGCAAGAGTCTGTTTTGTTCCCACAGAAAGTCTCCATCATCGGAGAGAGGACAAGCTCGCCCTGACTAGCAGAAGCTGCTCTGCCCCCTGCTCTCATATGGACTCACCCTCTAAATCCAAACAACATCAAAGGTTTCCCCCATGTGTTGGAGCCTCCTTGGCTTGTTCCACAGCGAAACAATGGTTTCCCTATATTCTGGGATCTGCGCTCGAAACGCGCCTGCCTGCCCAGCTAATGGGGCTCAGACTGTTTCTGATATAAAGGACTGGTTGTCTTTTGCGTAACGGCCTTTGATAGATATTCTGGGTGGGTACACCATAACATACAGGGTAAGGAAAGAGGGTACCAGTTGTAGTCATGAATGTTTTATTTATGAGATTAAAATCACAGAGTATTTGGGGAGGGGAAAAATCAAAAAAACCTAAACCAAATCAACAAGCCCCTCTATGAAATAGAAATCAACTATATTGTGACAGTATTGGTACAGATAATGTTTTCTAAGTCACCCAAGGGTGATGTGCAGGTGTGAGCATATAGTGTTTGTTGAGCCCACTTCAGTTAGACAAGGTATCAAAAGCACTGAACAACAGTGTGGTGGTGGGTGTTGTAGGTGTGGTTGTGTGTGTTGTTTTTTTTTTTAAGTAGGTTGACCGCCTAAACGGAGTCAATGGTCTCGGGTGGTGTTGAAGCATGTAGTCCTAAAATTTTGAGAATAAGCAGGGATGCAGCTTCATTGCTCTTTGCACTTCGAATATATAAAGGAAGCTTGTTTGCAGACATCCTGCTGGCACAGTACTCTGCCCCGTTTTTAGAAATTACGCAAGTCCTATTTTTAAAAAGAAAATCTACTTTTGAAAATCTTAATCTGTATCACTGGAGCCCCATAGATTGTGTTGATGGAAAGTTCTGTTGTAAACATATCCATCTGATCACTGCTCAGTGTCAGTGCTGTCTGACTTCCACCTCTTGACCACAAACGTGTAATCTTCAGAAATGTGGGGATTATGTGAAGGGAAAATGCAGAACTAATCTTAAGGCAAAGGTGTCTTTTGTTTTCTTTATTTTAATTACTTTTGGAAGCTTTGTCAAGATACTTGGAGTTTTGCAGAAAGGGAGTTTGTGGGGAATCTTGTGTGTGAAGATGAATTTTGCAAAGAAAATTAACTTTATTTTACATGTTTTCCATCTGGAAATGAAAATAATTTGGCCAAAACCAGAAAAAGTTAAATCTGAAGAAAGAAAGAGAACAAAATTGGGAAGAAAAGTGGTATCTTGTACTGTTGAGAAAAGGCTTTAATAATGAGGGTGTCTTGTGCATGTTTCATCACACGGGACGTTTACAGATGAGACTCATGCCTGATATTAGGCAGGTTTGCATCAAGTTCTGATGTCTGATGTGTAGATCACTAAATATCATCTTGTACTAAGTTTTTGTTGGTGGTGTTTATTTTTTTTCTTCACCTGTGCCTGAGGATTTCTATTAAACTGCAAAGTCATTGTTTCCTCTGTAGTTTGGATTCCTTCCTGTAAACAGAGATGCGCTGACTGCAGAATGCGCATGCAGCCGTGGCCGTGTAAGCTGGGAGACAATAGTTCACATCATCACGTACGTTCAAAGCCAGAAAAAAACTCTGGTTTTTGACAACCATTGTTCTTTTTGTGTGTGCAGTATAGTATCACAGGCAAATAAGGAAAAATTGCTTTTTATTAACAACTGTGTGAATTAGAATTAGGATGCTATTTCATTCCATTTTGGTCAACGTGAAAAGAAAACCCCTTCTGTCAGGATATTGACAACACACTCAACTAATGAAATACAAGATGCAAGGATTGCATCACAAAATATTTCTTGTCAGCTAAATACACCCCCGGGCAAGCTAGAGATATATAGCTGATTCTAGGATCTTAGCCTTCTGGTGGTGTCCTTCAGGCTGTTACATTATGGAAAAATGTTTGTTTCCTATCATGCAACTTTGTTTTCAGATCACTTTCTAATGATGGCACTTGCTTGCTGAGTCCAAGTCTACCTACAAAAGTTCATACAACTTCCACGGGATGGAGATGATTTATCTCCATCCACCTATGTATACCTCACATGGAATAACTTCAGATGACGCTCTCCGAGTTATTGTCATAACTCACAAGAGAAATACATGTTAGTTTTGGGTTGTACTGCCTGAGCAGATGTGAGAATGTAAATTGTCGGGGCAAAAATGCTTTCTGGATGAAAGCAATTTTACTGTACCTTTTACTGCTTTGCTGCTTTCTGAATACAATGATGGCAACTATTCTGGAAAATGTGGTTTGAAAGACAAAAAACAATGAAGGCACCCCCCTTCCCAAGTTAAAAATAGATTCTCTCTCAAACACTTCTGAGGTATTGGTAGTGCTTCCTTGTTTCTTCTGTGGGTTTTAAATAATATCTGTGTTAGGTGACATCCTTGCTGCAGAGCAGCTCTGGATTAATTTGGTTTGTTCGTGACTGCTAGTCATAAAGGAAGAATAACAACTTATTGATGTGGTGTGGAACTTTAGGGAACTGGCTGTTTCTTAGCACTCCAAATAAATGCCATGAACATCGCTACAGTCCTGCCTTGGTCTGGTAAGCAATATTAACGTCCTTGTGCTATATAGCATCTCACTACTTCTTAGTTGCAGTGGACAGAAGAAGTAGAAGCATTACAGGCCATTCCTGTCTAAAACATATTATCATCTATGTCTGATGCCCAAAGGGTCAATTCAAGCTCTCAGTTTTAGATGCCCAATTCTAATTTTCCCTCTTAAAACATCTTATGAGTAAAAAGAAGTAGAGGAAGCCAGTTGTCCCCAAACAGAGCGGATTAGGGCAAGGTGGAGGATTAGGATTTGGGATGATGTGCTGCTAGAGTGTAAAACAAATACCCTTTGCTCCCTAAGCTGCTTGATAGCAACTTTGCAGAACACTTAATAGATCTGGCTTGGAGCTTGCCAGTTTAGCGTTCTTGTTTCTCCAGGATCATATACTGCTGTGCTTGACCTGAGTAACTGGAGATAGCATACAGCCCCCTTCAGTTTAGCCACCCACAAACGAGGTACCCAGCTTCAGGGAGATGGGTGTGTCCCACTGGCAGCTGGTGGTCAGGGCTGATCTCCTCTAGGGGTTATTTTGTCCCATCCTACAGCAGCTAAAATGAGGTGAGGTAGGTCTCACTCTGATCCCTCTGTTCTCCAAAGAGTTTGTCTCCTCCATTATGGCCCTCTGGTCTCTGCTTGTTGCTTTGGAGGCAGAAAATGGCCAAGGGCAAGTTTGTGGACTAAGCGCAGGCAAAAGCCAAGCTGAAACTGAGCTGGGGAGAGAGTTTAATCTCAAGAATTGATTATTTCTTTACTTTTGTGAGAACAGTCTTAAGCCAAGAATTTTGGCATTTGAAAAAACAAGTTCTGATCTGAGCTTTTATTGTTTGCTAGTGTAAACCTCTGTAATTCTCAAGAGTGTTCCCATAACTCCTTCAACTTGTCCAAATTGTTTCTTTTACCACCATCTCTTTCTCTAACTCCATCCTTCTGTCCTTTATTCTGGCATTAGTGCTTGTCTTTGAACCAGCTCGCCATACAGCCAGAGCTCATCTGGCTGGAAACCAGCCCACCCCAAAAAGGTGCAGGGAGCTTTGGGAATGTGGGTTTTGAGAACAGAATCCTTTCTGCCTGACTGGAAACACATGGAAAAAGCCCTGAGGTTAGATTGCTGGGATCTGCAAAGGTTTAGTTGCCAGTACAACTGTTTCTGTTCCAAGAGGCAAAAATTTGCTTACTGCCTTGCCCGGACAAAGGATACTTAGAGATGATGCTAGCAGGTGTCACCAAGAACCTGCACAGTGGTCGCCAGCCACCCTGGTCTGGTGTCCTGTGTCGCTCAGTCTCTGATGTCGAAGTGAAGGCAGAACAGAATGGCCATGCTGACTTTTGCACCCCTCTTTTCTGATGTAGGAAAGTGAAGTCTATGCGGGGAGGCACATTTACCTGCTAATTAACCAGTAGGCTGTGTTTACAGAGATGTTTTTTGTTCACGATTTGACTCTATCAGGGTGTTGGAGTTGTCCCTTATAGTCAGTGCTGAAGGGTAAGGAGGATGAGGGGTAGAGATAACACACCTTATTTGCACTGGTCACTTGTTGCCCATGGCATGCCTGCCTGCAGGCTTCCTTAAATGCAAACTTGTGGAAGTCTGGTGGAGCCTTTTGTGCGCTAGTCTAGCCAAGAGGTGTTTTGTCCCAAGGGGGAGGGAGCGAAATGCATCTGCAAAGTCTGCAGGAACTGTTGTGGAGGCCTCTGCTTCAGATCTGCCTATACCTGTCACAGGGTAAACAAAGCGCCCTGGGAGGACTCGGGGTTAGCCGAACACCTTGGTCACACACTAAGCAAACTATCCCCCAGGTGTGCTTGCAGAACAGACTCTCCATCAGCGTCCTGTCATGCACAAAATGTTTATCCAATTTGTCAAGATAATCTTTCTTCAAATAAGCTCAGGTCCTAGGCCTCAGAACAGCCCAATTTCAAGCAGTATAAAGTAAGGATTTTTTTTTTCCCTCCTTTGCTTACCCTCCCCCTTCTTCTTTTAATCACTGTGTCAACTTTTCCTTGGCTTTAAGCAAACTGAAAGTAATTATATCGCTCTCAAGTGAGTTATCTTTTGACTGAGTTAACTGATTTGTAAGTTACTTCAAAATGCTCCCAAGTTGTAGTATCCCTTTCCAAACACATGCTCTCAGATGCTTCACGAATTTGAGCTCATCAATGACCCAACAATTTGTTTATACAGGCCCATATAATAGCTAACTAATGATAACTAATTTAGGGTGTTTGTAAAGAAATCTAATTATTTTTTTTTCTTTTTTAACTTAGTTCTGGATTTCCCTTAGGTATTTAAAAGAGCCTGTACATTGTCATTTTCTGCTTGAATTTGTCAATACAGTTTAAGTTTATTCTGAAGTATGGATTAATAACAGATCAGATGCTACTGCATAAGACAATGCTCACTCTTATTTTTGACAGGCAACGAGGTTTTTCATTCATTGATTTCCTTCCCCCTCCCACTCCAGGTAATATTACAGAATCTATAATTTCCTTTCTACCTAAATTAAGGTGGAACCAAACTTTATGTATTCACTTACAGTTCTTTGCATATCAGTTGAGAAGGATTTTACCCACCAAGTTTAAAAACTGAACAGCACATACAGCAGTGCTTTGAATTAAGGCTCCTAGCTGTAAAGAACACACCAATGGATATGTTCCTGTGTACGGGCCAGAAGTGGTCAGTAGGTTAATGAGGAATCTTGCAGAAGGAGTTGAGTAGGAGCTGGTTTATGTTCCTACATTGCCTCCATCGGTGCAATGGCCGGGTCTTGCATAACAGCTATTTTTTGAGCTTTGCATTAGAAAGCCTGTGTTTAAAAATCAGGTTTTAAAGAGCATTAAGGAGCACCAATCGTTATGTTAATGACTTATTGTTTTGGGAAGAATTGCTATGTTTAAACACACTGGTGATATCCTCTTTATTGTTAGTGAAGGGGAAATGGCAAAATTTGCCTTTGCAGTAATTATGAATTGGAAGAGAAAAAACAAACCCATGTTCTTAAAAACAGCCGTGTCTGTTTGTTCTGTTTGCATAGATTCCAGCTGGATTTAATTGGCCAAACTTTTGTAAGTGGTAGCCTCCCTACATACATCTCTCAGAGCAAAGGGGCTACGATGGGTGAATAAATGTAGAGTTTTGATACAATGTACTCTCTCTCCCTCATCAGTCAGTTCTAGACATTCATAAAAATAAATCTTTGGACAGCAATATGGCAAAAAAATTTAAAGTATTAAAAAATGTCTGTAGCTGCTATGAAGAGAACATTTAGCCTATTTACATAAGGGATGTGATAGCCAATACATTGAACTTAATTAATTAAGATTGCCATTGTGCAGCTGAGGACCTTGAAGCACTTAACAATTAATCCTCACAACCCTTCTGCATTATTGATAAGTGTTGTTATGATTATATACCTTTCCTACAATAGGTAAATGGAGACCCTATGCACTTAAGTGAATCTTTTTCCTCAAGGTCACATAATGACTCGGTGATAGAATTCAGGAATCTTCACATCACCACCTGAGACTGGTCCTTAGAAAATAGGTTTTTGGCGTGGGGGGAAGGGTGTTCATGCTGGTGTCAATGCAGCTCTTCTGTTTGGGGAACCATTGTCTTTGGTTCATGTGGAGTACATGTTATATGTGCTGTTCACTGGGGTTTTTTGAATGGTGTATTCATCTTTTCTATTGCACTGCCAGTCAACTAATTGCTGTCTGTGCAGCCTTACAACTGTTCTAAGTTTTTTCTGTATCATTTTATTTCTGTTCATGCTTTTGTTTGTGTAACTTGGTTTGCACATTATACAGCACTTGTCAGACTCATCTGCAGGGAAATAACTGAAGAATCGTGCTGAATAATATTTTGAGTGAGAAGAAGTCAGTCTTCATCTGGTTGATTTGATAGTCCCAGGAATCGCTTTGCTAGATGAGAAAGAATTAAATCCTGCCTGTAAATGGGTGTGAATGGGTATTATGCTTGTTAATTTCTGTTAGTTTTGGCATCTCATGGGTACTTTCATTTACTTTTCATATGCTTTTGTTGCCAGTCTCGGTATAATGTGCTACTATTGACCTGTACTAATTAAGGCTTCGTGTCCAGTATGGATGTTCACCATGTCATGGCAAAAACAACACTCAAATCTCCCATATGCAAGCAAGCTATACGCTTGCTCACTGGGCTAAGGAAAATCTGTGACCTGTTGGCTCCATGAGGGAATGAACAGTTATGAGTTAGTCTTACTGTAATGGTATATGGTCAAGTTGCTAGTACTCAGTGGACAGCTCTGGACACAACACTTTCTCAGGCCCATGCAAAAGTGAGCTAAAGAAGACATGGCTTTTATGAAGCATTATGGCAGGAAAGGTCAGACTTTCCGCTTGGATATTTGTTTTTTAGGGGTTGTGGACTTCTGTCATTTGTCTGAACTCTGTTGAAACTGAAGGTAGTCATAAATAAGTTGATGTTAGAATATAGGAAAATGTGCATGCTTTTCAATCTTGCTTTCCCTGTCTCCTGATCTATTAGTTGAATGTGGTTTTCTTGCTAGTATCTTGTCATATTTTGGGAAAAATCAATAATTCAGTTTTTTTTTTTTTAATTGAGAATGTAACACGTGAAGACCATAATCAGAGAGTGGTAGTTCTTGAGGGGAAAAAGCTCAACCTCATTTTGCAGACTCAAGAAGTTCAAATAATTCTGACAGCATGCAAATTTTGGTGCTTAACCAGGGATTGTCTCTGAACCTTTATGCTCATTGCTGCTTCTTGATTGAGTATTCATGTTGGTGTATGGAAGAAGAAAAGGTGGTGAGGTAATTCCTTACCACTCTGGCAAGCTGTGATCTGGCGTGTGGAAGGGAATCATCTCTCTCATTTTGACAGCACTATTCCTTTGAACTCCTGGCTAAAAAGCTATAATAAAGATCTGTCTCAAAAGGAAGGTCATCAGGCAAGTGCTGAGACTTGGAAGTCTTAAGCAAACCTACAGAGTCCTTCTGCCATTGAATTGCTCCATCTTGAGCCAGGCCCTTCCTTGCCATGTGCACTGTAATGAAAATGCCAGTGCTTCTCTAGCTGCAATAATGTGCTTCTCCCTGGCCCAGGCACTGAATGTTGGTTTTTCCCTCAGTGGTGGTACCCTGTGTGTGTGGTACATTGTGTAGAGTCCTGGAGAAGCAATGGGTAGTCTTGAAGCCTGAAAAAATACCTGTGGCTGAATCTAATCATAGAGGCAATCAGATCCTAGATGGTAAATAGTATGTTGGGGAAGATGAAAATGTAGGAAGGGGGGGGAAAGAGCAGCTATGTTTAGCCATGTACTTCAAAATCAGATGTTTGAACATTTCTCACTTTTAAAACACCATATTCCAATACTTTAAATTTATTTGCCTAGCTGTTACTGCTGGGAACCTGTTATGAGGACCATGGGGTACAAGTGTAGTACCCTGTTAATGTACCCCACAATGCAGGATACATAACAATGGCTGGTGTAGAAAGAGGGAGAGTGTGCACGGAGCTTAAGTAAAAGTGTTCCTAGAAGTCCTTTTTTCATGAATTGCCTCAAGGGCTCCAGCTGCTTGAAAGATATGTCCCAAGGGCAAACTTATTCTCTAAGAAGACAACAGAGACATCAGATCTTGGCAGACAAACCGCAAGTTCTTTAATGTGTGTATTAACTCCTTAGCTGCTAAGCTGTTTTTTTCTTCTTAAATGTTAATATCTTTAGTAGAAGTTGACCTAGAAATCGAAGTTACTCGGAGTTTGGTTGTGAAGTTCAGCTGTGATCCAGGTGAAATCTTAGAGTTGATTGCATAAGGCTAAAATATATTCCTTCTGGGTGAGAGTGTCTTGGCTGTTATGTTCTTCAGTCAGTGCAAATGCACAAAATTACAAAAACTCCACATGAAAGAAAAGAATTTGCAAACAGCTTTTATAAGTTGAATGTTGGCTTAATGATTTTCCAGGAACTCTTTGTTTTTATGTTCTTTTCATGAATTGTTGGACAGAGTCTGTTCTCCAGAGTCAGCTGTAGTGTAAACTTTAAGTTAAAATATTCAGATTTGATTTTCTCTTCCTCTGTAACATTGCAGACTTTAGGAGCTATTCAGATTTCTTGAAGATGCTCAAAGCTCAGTGGTCACCTTCCTACGATCAGATTCTCAGAGGTCTGCCACGTTGTGTGCTGTTTTTGTTTTTGTTTTAAAGAGAGGGTTTATTATGTAAATCAAACAGCCACAGTTATCACTGATGTAAATAGCAGCACATAATCATTATAGGGGGTTATTACCTCTTGAGGAGTGATCCTCAAATGACCTAAGAAAAGTAATTTGGAATAATAACTGTTTCCCTTTCACCGATAGAAAAGTTTATGGTCTTGCAAAAGAAGAAACAGATGTCTGGTTTGGCATCAGTAGGTACAGCTCTGCCCATAGAGGAAGCCTTAATGTGGCCTCAACAAGAAAAGAAACCATGCAGTTTTAAGCAGATTAGATAATTGAGATTAGCTCTCTGTGATCTTGCTGTGTTTTCATTTATTTCAAAACAGTCTAACATAAAGCATGTTGAGCAATCAGTTGAAAATCACGTGCAAACACTGCCTAAGTACCGATAAGAATCGTGGAGGTAAACAATGAATTCCTACTAATGGCTAAGTCACTAAGGTAAGATCAAGTCTAAATACACACCCTTAGTTAAATATAATTTCATTAACTCAGGTTACGTAGCTTTGGTAAAGGTTTTTTTTTTCTCTCTGTGCTCTCTACTTTCTGACGCTTGTCAAATGAATTGCATGCAACTAATACATCACTTTCAACTTTGTTTGTCTGTACCAGCGATGTGTTTTGAGCTGAGCAATAACCCAGCGTAGCTCTAAATCTAACAGCAGATCAACATTAGTCACGTGGTAGTGCTGGTTAGGAAAGTATGATTTCAGTGTATTTTGCATATAACATTACTATACCTGACTTCCACTAAAAAAAAAAAAAGACCAATGCCTACAATAAATATTCAAATATCACAGTATTTCCCATTTAGAAGACACATGCAGATCTTGTTGGCATATTTCTATTACAGAGGCTAAAGGATTTTTAATCTAAGGTTAATGTTATACATTTTGTGGTATGCACTTGATGTTATTCCCTCACCCCTTTTCATACTCTCCCATTCCAGAATTATACTAGATGAGGTTGGCTCTCCCACCCCTCAGCAATCAAGTTCAGGTATTTTAAAAAGAAGCAGTTGAGCATTGGTTTAACATTTTGTGGAAAATCTTAACTTGGGTATCGAACCAATATTTAAGTCTTGGAATTTGCTTCTCTGTGTAAGATTTGCTCTTCTTTTTTTCTGACAACTCATGTTCTTTGCTTTTTTCCTCTCCCATGCAGCCATTTGTTTGGATCAATTGTCTGTCTGGTTTTCTGGCCAACCATCCATCCTAAAATATCCAGATTCTCTTTTGCTAAATATTCCACAGTAAAGCTTCTAATCACTAATGCAGTAGATAAAAAAAATGGGCAAACGGTGTTGGGGCTCACTTTTCTGTAGGGAGTTCTTGCTCCCACAGAAAGTGTTCTTACTTTAGTATTCCTCTCATCCTTCCTGCGAAGTTCTACAGGACCAGTTTTCTTTTTTTAGTGCAACAGAAGAGTTTTCACCCCACTCAGTAGTGACAACTGGTCTGGTTCCAGTGAGATAGTTAACACATAACAGATGACAATAAATAATAGCAATAATTGAAGCACCCATGATAGTGAATTTAGAATTTATTGGCACATTTATCAGCCTGCATAGAAAACCAGGTTTCCTTGCTGCCATAGCCAGTAGCCTGACAAGGAGCAGTAATAGATTCTTCAAGACAGAATACAGTAAAACCCATAGTGGGAACGTATGGGCTCTCCTGAGTCAAAAAAGAAGAATAAAAAAGTCCTGTTTATATGCTGATGCATCATTTGTCCTATGACCTGGAACTATGAAAATTCCTTATATCAATGGTGTTTTCTGATGATGAATACGGTGGGTGCTCATTATTTGTCCTAAGGCTGGACCTCTGTGTGTTAAGCAAACACATAACAAAAAGTTAATTGCTGCCTCAAAGAGCTTGCAACCTCAGAGAAGAACTAGACATGGATAGAGAGAGGTGGAAGAGTATTATGAGACTTTATTGACCAACATAAGAAGCAGTGGCCATAAAATGTGAGTTGTCAGTGCATCACCTGTGATTTTTGGTGAGGTTGTTGGGAGAGGACATGAATGAGTTTGCAGATGCTTGCAAGGAGCTCACTGAACACACAGGCACTGTGGGTGAAATCATGGAGGTGTTTTTCTGTAAATGTAACAAATGTGTTTCAGGCTGCTATTTTGAGATGATGATGCAGAAGATGGGGTCAGGGATAAGCCATGAAACCTTGCCAAGGAAGATATGCTGGTGTTTGATGTAGTAGAAAATGTGAAACAGCTGAGAAATGGGACAT
This sequence comes from Eurypyga helias, assembly GCF_000690775.1. Classification (NCBI taxonomy): domain Eukaryota; kingdom Metazoa; phylum Chordata; class Aves; order Eurypygiformes; family Eurypygidae; genus Eurypyga; species Eurypyga helias. Next base: position 47,442 of record NW_010270005.1, read on the forward strand.
ACAGTCAAAGACAGGAGCTAAGAAATGCTGTCTCCCTCATGATGAGATAGGTGTATAACATTATGGTGTTTAATTGTAGCCAGAGGATAGTGGCAGGAACTCATATGAGACAGTTTAGATAAGAGTTGGCTCAAGTGCCTGTTAAGAACAACTGTGGAAATTGTCTATGTGGCACTCGAGGAAGCTCTGAATCTAAGGTGATGCTGATACTGGTGAGGTCTCCATACTCTGGGTGACAGTGGACATGAGTGGTGGGGAAGACAGTGGTAGGGTTAACAGTGGAAAAAAGGACAAAACTGGGAAGGGAGAGAACTTAGTATATCTGATCTGGATGTGGTCTGTTTTTATTCTTTTAAATCCCTATCCCTCATGCATATCCTAGCAATAAATCCGATTTGGAACCGCAGGAAGATTTGGGGTGGAGATGTGGATTTTTAGAAACATTAAGACCTGGTGGATTTGTGAATAAGATCTGTGTAAAAGGAGTACAGGGAGATGAGACACAGGATGAAACTTCCCCCACTCCCAGTGTTGCCACCATGAAAGACAACAGTGAGGACAGATTTTTCCGTAGGATGCAAAAAGTACACAATTAAACATGTTCTATTAGTCTTTGCTGCCTTTTAGATTCATTTAACTTGATCTTGTATTGCAGAGAGCGCTGTATGAAGTACCCATTTTAATCCTTTACAGTTCATTATTTCTTATATTTTTATTTGCCTTTTCTCTGATTTAAGGAGAAATCATCTCAAGACGGCAAAGAAAGAGAAGTAATTGTGAACACTGTGGCACATTAGTGCATAGGAAGGAGCTGAAGGCATACGTTATTACTGTTAGTCTGATTTTGCCTTTTTAATCTCTTCTCTATACACTCAATGCTTTTCTTTCTTACTTGGGAAGCTGATAGTTTACCTTTGTTCCTAGATTTATGCAATTACAGACACAATATCTGCTGTATATTTTCTGTGTTCAGAATTCTGGAATGAGATATCAAGAAAATTTCTAGGTATGTTGCTATTACTGTTCAGGGAATGGTCTAAGTTTCCAGCAATTCCTGCATTTCTGTGAAGTGTAGTTGGAGAACATAGCTCATCTATTGCCTGCATTTTTGTCTGCAACCTTTAGTCAATTAATCTTACAGTTTGTGTTTAAATCTGACAATTTTTGTGGTGGTGTGAGGTTTTTTTTTGATGTGTTTGTTTTAAATCCTCCTGGCTGGAGTAGGGAAGTGTCCTTGCTACCTTAACAGTGTGACACTTAAGGGTGTCCTTTTAAAGATCATTGGGGTTGGATATACTTTGGGATCTGGCACAACATCTCCAGCGAGCGTGGTCTCGGGTGTGTGCTGACCCACTCTGCAAGAATAAGAGTGGTTAGAGAGATGCGCAGAAAGTTAGTGGAGATCTGGCTCACTGTTGCAGAAATGATGTAACAAAGTCATGTCCTTTGCCCTGAGCTGTCTTGCTCTGCCTGTGAGAGCAGCAGTGCAAAACCAATAAAGCACTGGCCTCCTTTAAGGCATCTCGGTTTACTTAGTTGCCTCTCTGCTGATTTAGCCCCTATCTGGATTGTGATCTCAGCCTGCTATTCCACGTCTTACTGTCTCTTTGTGCTAAGCCTACTTGCAGTTTGGGGAAAACAAGAATAATGTTGAGTAATAATGGGAACAGATCATGGGAAGTTGCCTAGGAAAAGAAAAAAACATTTTATATAATTTTTTTTTGGTGCTTGTAATTAATTCTGTCCAGGGGTCCAGATCTGACCTTATGCGTTTCAACTGCTGGCTCCACAGCTCATCGTTGAGGAGGCCATGTGGAATAGGAAGATCCTGACTGGACAAAAGTGTGTCTAGGGAGAGAAGGAGCTACGCGTTGCCATGTCGGCTCTCTAATGTTACGCAAGAAAATATCAGTCAGCAGTGTGTACTAAAAGCAACATGAGGGACACGTGATGTTATATCCCAAATTGTGCTTTATAAAAGTTGAGGAACAGGTTTGTTGTACCAACAAGCTTGTTGTAGTCCAAGGCAGGCAGGTGGTAGCTATGGCTAGTTCTGTGGGTAGATGAGGCTCTGGCCTGATCACAAGGTTGAGGCTGGTTTGGGATTTGGGTCTGAGCTGGGAGGCAGCAGTGTGCTACCTAATGAAGCTTGACCTTCTGGTTTTCTTCAGTTTTGAAAGTGTGGCTGATTTCATGTGCTGGGTTACAAGGAATGCCTTTTTTTTTTTTTTTTTTTTTAGTACCTTTGGCTGGAATTGGTAAAGGATCTTCTTGTGACTTAATCCAACCCAGCAGCACAACCAAAAGATCTGAGGTTGTATTTCAGTGGTTAATCCCATCTCTCATGTCAGATTGCCTAATCTTCTTTATAAATTCCATCTGCCTAGCAGCACACAGTTACACTTTGCCCAGATCTTGACACCTGAGGACACTGGGGAAGGGGGACAAGTCAAGTCACCAGAAATTTTGAAGCCAGTTTTGGATCTGTCCAGAATGAAATGGTAAATGAGATAAAGAAATTGTGGCGTTTTAGGGCATCTCAAAGCTTGTCAATTGAATAATCATAGCCAGGTCATTTATTGGATTTGGAACCATTGGCCAAGTAAGATGATTATTGTATCCATGAGCAACTCTGCAGATATGCCTGAGGCTGTGGGAGCAGGAAGGGAAAGTTAAACACCAAACAGCAGCCAGGTGCTGTTGTTAGCAAATGTTTCCCCAATAATTAGATCACTCTCTGTGGTGGGGACAGTGAAGCCAGATGGTGCAGGAGAGAGTTCACATTGTTAAAAACCAAGAGGCAATGCACTTTTACAATAAATTTCACTTTCCATGTCTCTTAACTACAAGATTTTTTTTTTCCTCTCTATGTTATCTTTTGGCAGTGCTGGCAGTTTTCTCTTATTCTTATGGAAGTATTTTCAACATTGCACAGCTGTTTATTTAATATGTCTGTAGTGCCTCAGTAGATAATAGTAAGTCAGAGCGAATATTTACCTTATTTCTGAAGCACTATTCCGTTCAGCACTTCTAGCACTCCAGCGGTTTCAAGTGAGCAGCATAGCATTTTAATTTGTCTTTGGGCATTCAGTCACTCTAGAAGACTACTATTGCTCATGTTCTTTCTCCCATTATCTTTTTTTTTACCTCATGAAATTGTAAATATATTTGTTACCTCTTTTCACTGACAGACTTTGAAATTTTTATTTGACTGGTTAGAGTGACCTCGTGGAAAAGAGCAGTTCCCCTCACCCTGCCCAGAGGTCTGAAGAGTGCTGAGGAAAAGTACCTCAGTGTTACAGCAGTCCTGATCTTGCTATCAACAATACTAATTAGCTGAGAAGCAGACAGCAAAGTCTATTAGTATAAAGAGAAAGGAACCCCAAATAATATCTCCCCTCTGTGAGAAAACTGAACTGTGTTTATTCCACCACTCATCATGGTGTTGGTTTAGGGATGGATTCCCAAAATTTCTTAGCACCACTTCTGCTGAAGTCCTCTCTCTCTAATAAACTTCTAGTGACCGTTGAGAACCCAGTCCCCGGCAGGCTTCTATGGAGGGGTTTGGGGGAGCTGTTCACTGCTTATTTTGTACTTGTACAAATTAAGTCACTCTTTGGAGATTAAGAAATATTTTCCTTGCCTCTCAGAAATAGGTTACCGATAGCTGAAGCTATAGCATTTGTTTAACATTAGTCTTTTACATTGCAGTATGCCACAACATAGTGCTTCGTACTGAATGTGTGATCATAGGAATCTATTCTGGTCCAAACAAGATAGTTTTATGTTATATCTAAACATCCCTTCATTTGAACCAGATCACTGTGTCTTAGAGAATGGATAGTAGGGGAAATCTTCTTCAGATGGCAAGGGTTATTTTTAGACTTGGCTTTATAGTGCACATTACATCAGTCAGACCACTTCTGTAAAGGTCTGTCAAGTCCTAAATTTTCAATAATCCCACTTCCTACTCTCAAAATTGAAAATGTAGTGACTCCCCTGGGAATGCATGTCATTTCAGCATTCCCGTTGACTGTGTATTCTGAAATGCTGCAGTCTGTTTGCTTAGTAATCCCCTTGTCTGTGTAAGTTGTTAGGGGTAACCGAAGGCAGCTGATTACTTAATTGTATAAGGCAGGAAATCAGGTTCTTTCATTAGTTCCCATAATGTTCTTGAGAGCAACCAGTATTCTGCCTGACTGAGTTTTCGATCCTTTAATTCAAAAGATATACTTTCCCTTGGCATACTCAGTGACCCTTTATCCTGATAGGCTATTTACTGAATAAACTGAACATTTTAGATCTAAAAAAACCCAAACCCCTAAACTTTCTAAATAAAATAAAACATTATCTTTTCTAATAAGACAAACCATGCTGCAACCAGAGGAATAATGTAACATGCAAGGTCTCGGTATTCTTTGTACATTTGTAAAAAGTACAAAGATGCTTTGGGGTAATCTTTGGTTCCGTAAATTATGTTAAAACCCTCAGACATGAACACTCCTCCCAAGATGTCCCAGTATTTCTGCTCCTGAAGAATTAAAGGTGTGTTTGCCATAGTGGCTTAGAGTGCACTGAAGCTTGTTCTTGTGTTTACTTCATCTCTCTGATTACACACTCATGACAGCAAGAGTAAGGTGTGCTGCATTTCTCCCTGCTTGGGCCCAAGCCTTGGTTTTGATTCCTATGATAACAGGCTGCCTTGGGTAGAAAGTTTCTTCTACTCAGCAGAGATGTGGTACACAGTTACTCTGCCGTATGCTTCTGTGCTGACCTACTTTTTCACACAACAGAGGACATTGACTCTGTTTGGTAAGGCAGAAATAGCAGGGGAACAGGAAGACTCCTGTGTCTGTTATTGCACCCAGAAGCATCAGTGTTGTTCTTGCATCCCATGTGTTGATGTAAGTTCATAGCCCCCACCCCTGCAGGATCCCAGTCTTACAGGCTGTAATATTTTCATCTATGTAGAAACTATGTAGGATAACGGATGCTGTCCTCCTCACTCTCTTTTTGGAAAATCAGTTTATAGAAAGGCTTAGAAACTCATGGAAGGTGTACAGGACAAAGAGATAAAACAAACTCCTTGACTTAGGCAAGTCTGCCAGTAGACCACTCTTAGCTAATTTGAATTATGAACTGTTACGAAGTTGATTTTCATTGTTTGATGGATTCAGAGTAAGGAGGGCAGTTGTTCTGAGCTCAAATTTCAGGTCATTATTGTGTTGCCCATACTAAAGAGGATAAAATGGATATATGTACCAGACTGGGCAGAGCCACATTCTAAACAAATGAGGGTATATGGCCCTAAAGCAAACATAACCAGGAAATGAGAAGACGGTTTCTGTTCGTCAGTGAATTGAGTTTGTAAGACAGCCTTCTCCTAGGTAGGGGGGGCAGAAAAAGTGGTTAGAATTATTTGGTGTCAAATTCAAAGCTTTCTACATTCTTATAAACCCCAGCTGAGGTTAGAGTGACCTGCTCTTCAGGCTGCCCAGAGAAGTGGTTGAGTCTCCATCCCTGGAGGATTTAAAACATATGTAGATGTGGTTCTTAGGGTTGTGATTTAGTGATGGCCTTGGCAACATTAGGTTAACAGTTGGACTTGATGATCCTAAAGGTCTTTTCCAGCCTAAATGATTCTATGTGGATTTTTTTTGTTCCTTGCCACTATTATGCACTATTATGGAAGGAGGCAAAGACCGGGATGACATGATCTGCTCTGGCTGATGGAACACCAGCTCCACTCTAGGGTTGCCCATGGTCACATGTATTAACAATTTTGTAGCCTTTAATAAAAAATGTGGTAATTGTGGAATAGAAGATCTTATTGCTGTGAATGGGGAGAAAGGCACAGTCATGTCTCCATTACTAGATTTCCCAAAATTTTCCATGATCTCTTAGCTGTGCCTTGATGCAATGTCTTTCTTTTCAGCACAACTGTATGACTTGTGTTTGATGTCAGTGGGGAAGAAAAGGCAACAACAGTTCCCTGATACCATTTGCCAGGTGTAACTCTGTATGTCTTGCTGGTTCAAGCAGAAAAGCAAAGGGGAAACTTGGGAGCTATCCACATGGTTGTGGATACTTTCAGTAGTAGGTGGCCAGTGTTTCATACTCCTTATCAGTGAGCTGGTTCAAAAAAAACTCCAAACCTCTTCTGCCCCAGATCCTCTCTCCACCTCTTCTTCATTCCCTATAGCTAAAAGTGAGTCTTGTCCAAACTAGACTCAAGTACCCTGTGTGCCTGCACTGGTGCTTGATATGACCTAAGATATTTTAGGCACAGCTTCAGGAGGAAGCAAAGTTTCCTCCTACCTGTCACACAGTACTCACGTTACCTGTTTCTGTCACTGAGTGAAAACATCGCATTCATAACTTGTGTTTTAACTTGTAATTTATAACTTATTATAACTTGTAATTTTAAAACATTACAAACAAACACCACTTACTAAACTTCCCATTGATTCGTATAGGCAAAAGTATCCCATGTTAGAAAATATCTTACACTTTGGACAGTTGGACTGCTGCATCAAAACCATACAGGTGGGTGGTTTTTGCAGGGTTATTTCATATAAGGGTGAATATAGTTTGAGAAGAGGAGCCTTAATCACTGAGCAGAGGTGTTCACCTCGTTTGGACTGATCTGGGAACAATGGTGTCTGTATGCTGTTCGTCTTAATGGATGTGGAAAAGGTGAAATGAACTGTGAAAATGTTTGCGAAACATGCATAATTTCAGTGGACTGTGGTGGTAATGCCCTTCTATTGAGTTTGTGTGTTACTTTCCCTGGATTTGTAAGAGGACACCTTTGCTGGTCATTGGCCCATATTGACATAATGTAGAAGACACATCTATAACGAGTTGTTTACTTTGGATCTGATTTAATGCTCATAGCAGTTGATGAAAAATCTTCAAGTGATTAAATGCCCTTTATATAAATAGAAAAGCCATGTTTTTTTCTTAAGGAAAATGTAGGGCTGCCTAAAGGAGTAGAGAGTGTAGAACCATGTGAATGCATTTAATTTGAGTCTAATAATTTCAAACAAATATGTGACTCAAATTAATTGGAGGTTTCTGCTTCTAACTATAACATTTCTTATCATGTAAAAGCATTAAGGCAGAATAACATATACAAGACAAATATTAAACAAAGGTATTATGGGTGGGAAATTCCTAATCTAGCTCGCTATGTTGGTACAGTGGAAGTTTCTTAATCCAATATCTGATGAAGGAACAAGGAGAGAATTAATTTACTGCACACTAATTACTGAGGAATATGCACTGTATATACAGTGAAAGGCGCTGAAATGAATACTTGATAAACAATATCTGGCAAATTAAAAATCTGAAATGTTAAATGAAATGCAAATTAAAAATACGGGCCGTTAAATTAATTGAATGCAAAAAAAACCTGACATTAACTATCATCAAGGGTCGAAGTTATATCAGCAAAAGCAAAGCTATTCAGAGTTAAATCCTGCTTCTTTCTCTGTGATTTACTTGTTGTGAATGGGTGGGTACTAGAGAAGCCCCAAAGACATGGATGAATTTGCATAGGTGAGGGGCCATCCTTTCTGCCTGCTGTGCAAAACACTGTCCTAGGAAATGATGGGGATGGTTTGCACTCAAAAGATCTACGGAAATGAATGGATTTCTTGAGTACAGGTGAAATGCAAGACCTGTGTTACAGTGCCGGTACGAACTTCAGCTAAGCTAACAAGTACAAGTTTTAATCTAGAAGAGATTTGATTTTTGTCTTTTGCATTGTACTTTAAGCCTAGTTTTCTCTGTCAACTTTTGGTGGCATGCAGACTGGAAAACATTACACTGTGAAGATGTAAATGCTTCTACGAATTAATTTATAGGAAGTTAATTAAGGCTTAATATATACTCACACCTTTATATTAAATTTCATTTTTAAAAAAAAAAGCCCATTATGGGTTTAAACCTACAAAATATGTATGTGGACTTGTAATCCAACTGGAGCAAATGCAAATATGTTTAGGGATCATGCTGTTTATATCAACTCTGTAAGCGAGAAACTGAAAATATAGGAAAAATTAGTATTTATCTCAAAATTCTGGAACATACCACAGACTGTGTATTAGGTGGCAGCTTTTATTTAACCAAATTAAATTTTCACTTGTTTTTCTCCATTTTCATGTTTATTCATGACTATTTGTGTAGGGTATAATGTTATATAAAGCATTTAGTGTGAGAATTATTCCAGATTAGAACTGTGTCCGTATGTCTACCAGGCTGGGGAGGAACTGCAGGAAGAATCTGGAAACCTCAAAAAAGGTATGTTGTAGGCTAACCTTAAAGTTAAACCCTCTCAAGCACACATGCACGCACACATGTGCGTACATGCAGATTAGCCTTTATAAATTGTGAGGGAGATAAGAACACTTCCAACTTTAAGCATATGCATAGTCCTATAAAAGTCAAGTACTGAGGGAGAGGATCTGATGGCTCAGGTTCTTGTTTTGGGGGGCAAGAGCCATCTATAACAACTCTCGCACAAATTGTTTAGGCCACAGTTAAAGTGTGAGGCTCTCTGCAGGTGCTTTCTTGTATCACCTGGTTGCAAAGTGAGGTGTGTTTTTGCTGGGTATTAGACTTGAGCTGAGTTGAGTGTGTATCCAGAGAAGTGGGCAGCATGTGTTCTGCATCTTTACACCAGTTTCTTCAAGTGCTGGGTGTTCTTCCAACTGAAGAGCCTGCTAGTGACGAGGAGGATTGATTTCACTGTTTGAAGATAAAACCCTCAGAATGGCAGTTCTCATTGATTAAATGAGGGCTCTTTTCAGAGGGAAAGTGTTTGCAGTAAATTCCAGTTTAAACTGATATTAGTATTTGAATTATAGGCAAGTATCATAATGGTTACGCATTAGGAATTTATATTAAGATTGATCTGTGAGAGTGTACTGCTAGTAAAATAAGATGATCAATATATTAGCCTTGCAATGTAATGTCATGACCCGATTCCAGTGTACTACCACTTAAAGACTGGAAAGAATTCTATGCAATTAGTTTAACATTTAACAAATCTGAACTATAGCCTTAAACTAAATTTCTATTAGTCTTGGTTTGTTCAAATCTGTTAATAGTTGTAGACATACAGTGGCAGATCTTTTGCAATTAAAAATAAAAGTTCTTATGTAGTAGCAGCATTTTCTTGGAGGTCTAGTCAGTCTCCCACAGTAATGGAGATATAATTATACTGATGTAAATCACAGCAGCGTAACTAGGAGGGATTGGCCTTTCCCCTCCCTTAATTCATTGAAAGATTTTATCTTTGACAGGTACTGTCAAACAGTGTGATGGGCTGGAAGGCAGGATGTTTTTTCTGGTAACAATTTGCTTGAGGAGAAAATTTGGTTAGTGGTTTGTGTGTGGTGGTGTGTTGTGTTTTTTTTTTTGTTTGTGGGGTTTTTTTTTGTGTGGTTTTTTTTTTGTTTGTTTTTTTCTTTTTGGCTTGAATACTGAGATAATTCTCAAGTCCTACTTCTCCCATTCTGGGATAGCATCAGTTTCTGCAGGCTTCCTAATGAAGTGTGGTCAAGATTAGGCTTTTTGTTCTGACTGTGCTATTCTCAGCCTGAGAATGGAAAAATGTGTCTGAAGGTAGTTTGAGGTCACCTTTTGGGTTCAGTGGAGTCAGCTCTACAGAGAGTTTGCCTGGCTCCTGCTGTAAGCAAGAAAACAAATGGCCTTAGGGCTAATTTTTATATTTTACTAAACTGCTTTAGACACCAGACATCCATTCTTTGCTGTGGGAATAGCAGAGTACAGCACACTCAAACTATAAGCTTTTCATGGAATGGAAATGTCACCACTGCAGTAAGAGAAAGGGCTTCCTGCAGAACAGTCTGAGTGGCTGCATGTTCCAAATGCTGTGTCAGTGGTCTGATAGCAACGTAAGACGTTTCCACAGAAATGTTAGTTTTACCAAATGTCTGGAGGGCCACCAGGGAGGCTGTTTGATGTGTGTCATCATGATTGTCCTTTCAGCCAACTGATGGTTATGGTATGTTCCTCACCAGACTGGCCACCAAAGATTTTGTAGGGACATGTCAAGGCTCCACTAACCTCTGACTTGCTGGGCAGTGCAGGTATCAAAGGAGATGTTTGAAGCAAACTGCCCATAATATCTCTCTTAGGTGAACTTTTTCACAAGTTCTCACAAGACCAATTTCCCCCTAACAGTGATGACAGGTTTAGGACTAAGGCAGAAGTGAAGGAAGGTTGCCATGATATTGCTGGGAAAAGACTTCTACTTTCCCCATCCCCCCTGTCCCCCGCCCCCAATCACTTTTCTTGGGCGAATATTCACATTTGTGTGTGTCATCTCTGGCAGTCAGCAGTTGACACCTTTCTTTGGTAATGGAAATGGGGCTTGGGAGCATGGTAGAAGCTACAGACTGCCTGGGCTTGTGGGTGACTCACTGCTGATCCATGTGGATTCTTTCCAGGAGCAGACAGCTGTGGTGGCTGTGGTACTGCTGTGCGTGAGCTGTGCATGCTCTTCAGAGTGCTTCAGTGCTCAGTGCCTTTCCCAGTTGCTAAAATTCACTAAGGAGAAGATACAAAAATAAATGCCTCGGGTTTATTTTTCATTGAACTGATATCTCTTTAGAATTGGTTGTTCCACATACTACTCACCTTGCTGGCAAAAGCCTCGGTGATCAATGAGGACAAAGTGATTCTGACTGTTAGCTTGCCACATACATCCAGAGCAAACGAACACATCAGAAGCTGATTTTGTGCTAGGCCTGCTTTTGATTTGTGCATTTTTCTGGCAGACTTGGGCTATGCCCTATTACTTCCTTGCAATGAAAGGGAATATGTCTTCTACTGGGGTTTGCGGCATGCAGCTGCAATAATCATAGGGGAACCCCAGGTGGCCTGATTTATGGTGTTTAATGTGAACCCCTGAGGTTCTGTGGGGAGAGATTATATAAGGTATAAAACATTTTGCAGAATTGTTTTGCCACACTTCGGTTCTTACGTGCAGTGGGCCTCTTTCGTTTATGTCCTAGCACTAAGGTAGCTTATCTAAATGCGTGTTTATTAAAGAGCTGCTAAACCATGTTAAAGTTGTTTCTGAAAATACTCTGACTAATGGCGATGTTGATGAGGTTGAATCATCACCGAGTACATCGTGCTCATCAGGACAGTTTCTCAGCTGATGGGATTTGGCAGAACGCCATGGAAGTTCATGGCACTTTTTTTGTGGATTGGTACTGGGCAGGGATTGATATGATGAGCAGGTGTTGAATGACTGAACCTTTGCAGATGTGTCCTGGCCCAGAGCCTGCGGCTCACAGAAGGAAGCCCTGAACTTAAATCAAGTACTTATACTGCACAATCTTTACACGTGGAATGCTAGTGTGTTTCTGTGAGGATGTATCAGCAAGTTAGGCAAGGAGCAAGAAGCTATTTGTTTAATTTTACTAATATTATTAAGGTACCAGCTACCAGTCTCATTGCTGTCCTTCTCAAGAACAAGTCAGCGCAAGCTCGGTGCTACCCCCCCTCCACCCCTGGTGGAAGTGCAGTGGGAGCGGTAGAGGAGTACAACTGGCTGCACCCATCCATGCAACTGCACTGGCACCAGAGGCAGGGAGTGACGGGCTTAGCAAGCTGAAGGGATGTGCCTGGGGTTTTGGCTGAGTTTCTTCAAACAGTAGTTTGTCCAGGCAAGGAGACGGATTTCCACTCGTGGTACAGCCCATGACTCAGAGTCTGTGTTGAAGCCCTTCTCAGTGTGCTTTCAGTGAGCAGGGTTGCAAAATACCATGACAGATCCAGATCTCATCTTTCTTCACTAGCTGGGGAGCTTAAACTCAAGGTTTAAACCTAGGTTCCTCTGTGACTAGAAATGATGTAGTTATATACTGTTACAAGTACGAGACAGTCCTGAAGATGGAATTCATGTCCTGAAGTGTTTAGTGAAACAAAATAAAAAGACAGTAGCTGAGAAAAGAAAGTAGTTGCTGTAAGCTGATGCTTGCTTGATGAGGAAGTGAAGGAATGAAGTCAGAGTAAGCTCTGGATGGGTACAATGATTAAACTTGTACTGGATCAACTGTAGGGGTTTGGGTTTGTTTATTAACCCTGTCCATTCCTATGCTACCAACAATTGAAACTTCCTGATTTTTTTTTTGGCAGAGAACAGATGATTGTTGTTGTAGCACTTAGTCTCTGCTAATGACAAGAAGACACAATCTGTAATCTTGTCTATTACCTGTCCTGTATTACACCCTTTCATTTACTACATTAAAGTAGCAGTAAAAAGCATTCCAAGAGACACAATGGAGCAGCACAGCAGCCCAAACAGTTTAAGACTGTGTATTATATTACAAAAAGACTTTTTTTTGGGGGGGGACGGGGAGAGATATTGTGCCAGTTTACAGGAAGGTTGGGCAAAAGGTCAGAGAAAGTGCGTAATTATTATAGACTCTGCTGAGGCCACACCTGTGTGAAATGTTTAATGCTGACACAAGAATGAACTTGAAGCATGTTTGGAACGTACCAGCGGCAAAGATAATCAGAGAACTTAAACTGGAATTTAAATTGCATTAAAAAAAAAAAAATTGGATGATGGGACCAAAAGCACCTCACAGAGACCTAGAAGTGTAGTCGAGGGCATTCTACTCTTACTAAGGGTACGGAGTGCATGGAGGTTACAGGGCTCATCTTGAAGACAGTCCATCAGGAATAGTCTTGGCAGAATAGGGCTCAGTTTTAGTTTAACGTGAACGTACCCTGTTTGAAGGTGGGACTGCTGGATTTGGAACCCGTTGACTTTATGACTGACTTTCGTTCTTGCACACCTACACTAACAGGAGGCAGGAGCTGGTTTCCATATTACTGCAAATCTGCCTAGCTTTCTTAGTATCAGTCAGTTTGTGACTGTCTATACCAGTTTAGACTTAATGCCAGTTCCAACTTGCTCACCACTGCTGGCTGAAATAGAACACAAACCTGACTCCTGTACTTATGCTTTATCATAACACCCTTCGTCTCCTCCTCTGAAAATCTTGCACTATAGATATTGAACCCTAAAGGAGAAGTGACTCTCAGCAGACATAATTTTGTATGAGTAATTCACTTTTAAAGCTTGGATATATTCCATCTTCCTTGTGACTAATGGTACCCGAACAGAACATAATTGTATAATCATTTTTCAATTGCTTAATAACTCATTTTCCTTGTTTGTAAGATGCTGTTTTTCAGCATTTCAGAGAGATGTGAGGACCTGCATGCAGTAATGAGTGACAGACAATTGTTTATTTCTCAGCAATAATGCCATTAAAGAAAACCTCTCTACATTTAGAGCCCTGACAGCTGGCCAGATCCTGACATTCTTACTCATCTCTCAACGCAGTAAAAGGCCTGCTGGCAGGCAATTAGGCCACAGTTTCACATCATGTTGTCTTTGGTGGCAACACTTGCTTGAGGAGTTCTGACCTGACCTCTTCTGTCTGCTTGCCAACACATTGCAACAGTGTGGGGCTGTGGTATGGATGCAAACACTGCAGCCCCACAGATATTTCTGTTGGTGTAGCTGCTGGAAAGAGCAGGAAGGAATAGGTGGGAACTGAAACCTTTCAAGCTGTCTTTTCTGTTGGAGGGAGATGAATGTCTTCCTTAGATGTGGAAAGCTTGGGCTCTCAGCACATTATGTTGCTTCCAGCTGCTGGACCAGCTAAGTTGGAGAAAGTTATCCAGGGAGAAAAGGGCAGGCAGAGGAGGATGAGGAGCAGAGAGGTGAATGTGTGTGGAAATGCCCATGTATCTCTGGTTTGGCAGAAGAAATGTGAAGGATACGTAAAGACCCAAGTTTTCCTAGGGGATTTGACCTAGTTGCAGGAAAAGTTTTTTTGAGAGGGATCCAGAGTAGGAAAGAAGATGTCATACATGTCTTATGCTATTTTAAACAGAGTTGATATCCATGTATGACTTCACTGTCTTGTATTCTTAAATATCTGAACAGAGAGTATTAACTTTTTTTTGAGAATGGATGTATGAGCCTTAGGAGTTGGTGCTGATGTTTAGGGGTAGAAAGATAGGCTTTCTGCAGGCGCGCAATAAACTTCCATTCTTTCAAAGAGGTTAACAAGTAATCTGTGCCCAAGATATCTTGCCAGGAAGAGGCTACCACAACCTACTGAAATAAAAAAAATAAGAGCACACAGGTCCAGATGGGATGGGACTGAAACACACAGCCCAGTGAATGTCCAGTTCTAGCAGGGTTGTGTAATCCTAGCTAGGACCAAGAAATTAATTTTACACTGCAGTTATGGACATAAATGCCAAAATCCCCGTTGTGTTTGGTGGTCCAGTATCAAGTCTTAATTTGGCTTATATGAATTGATGTTTTATTCTTGGAGTGTTTGCTCAGTAGGGTTTCATTCTAGATTACTAGAAGTTTAATGAAGGGTATTGGCTTTAAGGTCTTTTGAGATCTATTGAACCTGAAAACAGAGCTCAGAGCTGGGTTATGTTCATGGGAATTGTGATTGAGGAGAGAAAGTTATATATTTGAATAATAATAAAAAAAGCTCAGTTCTTGTGAAGAAGTTCTGTCTTTGGAGTTGTCCAAAGTGTATATTTAGAAGTAGTAAATGTTACAGAGAATAGAGACTGGAATTTTGAGAGGAGTGAAATAAAGCTTTGATTAAGAAACATGCTTAAAACTATTTTGTCTGTTAGTGGGTCCTGGAGGTTGCCTTAGCTGGTGTAGTTGGTGGTGCTGCCAAGAAAGTGAGAGGATAACAGGAGCATTTGGAAAATCAATATTCAATCTTGCCTACCAGAATGATTTTTTGTTGTTGTTTGTTTTTGGTTTTTTTTTTTTTTTTGTTCTGGCATTTAGACCTGCCTTCAGGGATACCTGACTTGACTGCTTCCCATCCTTCAGATATTTGCCAAGATGAGGAAGGAACTAGTTCACCTGTCCAAATCTGTTTTCCTACTGACAGAGTAGAATAGCATGTTCAAACTGTGACTTCTTTAGATGAAGAATGTTTGGAATTTTTTTTTGCTGATGTTTAAAATATTTGGGTCATTTCTTAGGAACCTCTGTTCCTTCATGCATGGGAGCTTCTGCAGATTGTCCTAGTACAGGAGCATTGCATTGTTTATTTTGTTTCCCTTTGTTATGAACTTTTTAGATTTCTTTATTTCTGATATTACCAAAACACGCTATAGCAGGCTGTGTTCTCTTACAACCCTTCCCATGTCGAAATGTAAACCTATTGCAACACAGTCTGTCTGGCATATGTTGTCATAGCTTTTAAAAAGTTGCCCTGCTTTTCTGTTGGCGTTGAGAATTTTATTAAATAAGAGTATGTATTTTTCCAAATTCCCCATGGGCAAAAGCAGGGAGAAAACAGATACCTATGTCTAATTATAACCTTATATTTCACATTAATCTCTCTTAATTTTCTTTCATCCCACCTCCAGCGTGCATTCTCTCCTTCATAATTGCCACTGGATAATTTGAAGTCATTTGCTTACTCAGGGCTTTATGTCATACACTCATGGATTGTGGCAGATGAATCCTTTGCAAAAAATAATACGAGAAGCTCATTCTTGCTGTATAGGTAGCGCTCTCCCTCCCTGTCCCAAAGTTACTGAGCAAATTGTTGCTATTAGTTTTTAAATGAGTGGACTTGTTGCTCAGGGAAAAGCTAGGTGTTCAGAGGAATTTTGCAATAGACTCCAGACTGACTTTGCCTTCTTCAGGAGAGATGTTCTATGCTGTGAGTTGGTTACCAGATACCTGGCATGTGGTTGCTCCTTGGCTGTTGTTGTGAGAATTTTATTGTTCCCAAGGAACTTCCTTGTTGAAGGAGAAAGGATTCCTCAGCTAGTTCAGTCTTTGTCGATGAGGGATTTCAGACTTGCAGCACTATTGACTCACATGTGGATGTTGTAGCTGATCTTAGTGATAAGTACTAAGATGTTGCTTTTTAATTTTTCCTCTCTCTCTACTCAGTGTTGCTTTGCTCTGTGCTTTGTTTTGCAGTGCTTAAATATTTACAGGATTTGGGGCTTATTTGCTGTGTTTGGAAATATTGCTGCCTCTCAATCCATATAAAAAATAATTTATTTCCTCACAAAACAAACTCTAGGGGCATTCAGACTGAATAAAAAAACCCCAAACCAACAAAATTTCAAGGCTCCTTGGTATGACAAATGTGCTTCAACTTCTATTACATGCACGTGTGGCTTGATCATGGTGAGATTGTTAGTGTCAGTTGTCCTAAAAGGAGACATAATTCCTTTTCTAGCTCACTGTCCTATTTCCAGCTCCCTTGAAGCTGACTCTCTCTTTTTACAGAATTAAGTCACAGAAATCCTTTAGTTCATTAGATATGGACAAACAAAAGGGGAAATAAACTTCCAGTTCTTAAACTAGCTATGTCTTGGGAAAGGCCTGCCCCAGTTTCCAAAGAGACTGAAGTCCTTGTGTACTTTCCTTTCCTTTGGTTTTCTTTGGCCACACAGCCCACTAAGTTGGGCAGAGAATTGCTCTTACTGTCAAAGAAATGTGTTTAAACAAAAGCAAGTCCTAGCAAGGCCTCTTATGCCTCAAGAAGGAATATTCCCATTGCCTTCTCTCTTGCAATTCGGTGACCAGTGGCTCAACCTCAGTTTCCCTTTCTTTGCATTAGGGAACAACATGCACAGGGTTTTACTTATTCCAAAGCATTTAAGCTCCAGTTACAAAACAGGTTTCAGTGACCCACTCTCCTTTTGGTTTCAGTGAGAATTAAGACCCTTACTATCACAGAAAGAACGGTCCTACACAGTACCATGGTCTGAGTCTGATGTTGCATTGTGTATTTTCTGCGAGGCAAATGTCATCCCATGGGGTTAACCTGTTGGACACATATTGATCTCTTACTTTGTATTTGCTTCCTTTGGTCAAGGAGTATGCAAAACCATAGTCTCCTACACTGGTTAATGTTTTCTGCTATTCACAGTACTTTCAATCCATTTTATGCAGCCTTATTTTTCTGGTCAAAGTCTTTCATACTGCAAGTCGTTTATCTTATAAAACAGCTACTTAGTTGCAACTTCAGTGTTAAGAATTTACGGTGTGATAGGGCTGGGGATGGGGTGGCTGAAAATCAAACATTATCAAGAAAAAGCACATGCCACTTCTTGTGTATCTTATTCTGCAATTCTTTGAAGTTTAATCTTTTGAAAAGAAAAGCCTTTCAGCTACTTTGTGGCAACAACTCGGGCTTGTAACTTTTGACTGCACAGTGCTCCTAGTTCATAAACTGATCTCATCCTTTTCTGACGATTAATACTAAAGCGAATTTAAATTGGATCTCCTACTGCCACTGCATCAGCTGTCTGGAATAGTTTGCCTACCTTAGTCTCCCACACTAATTCTCTCTGTACCTTTTCAAAATGCTGTTAAAAATCCTGACCTCCTTTAGGACTTTTCCAGCCAGCAAGCTATCAACCAGTTTCTTTTTGCGTGTGGATTTGGTTGCACATCTGCTTTGCAGAGCTGTAGAGGACTACAGAAAAGAGAGGGTAACTGAGTGCTGGGCTCCGTGCATTAAGATCAGGATATCAGTTTAGCAGTGCTATAAGCCTTTGAAGCCACCCTTCACCTTATGCTTCAGCTGCATTAAGATATAGCCAAGAGCAGAGGATAGTGTAGCTCACATGTGTCCTGGGCAAAGCTTGGCATGGCTTAGTCCTTCCTTCCACTCTCCATCTAGTGCTCTGCAGGGCTGTGACCTCATCGCTTCATCCCTTCCTTGTGCAGCTGTGTGGGCTGTGCACATCCACCACCCAGCATAGAGATGTTCTTGGAGCTGTGTTACAAAACTCTACTTGCATCCTTTTCTTTGCATGGAAGAAAGAAGCATTCACAGGCTGGGTCTCAAGGCTCCTGTTTATCTGAAAAGCACTATCATGATTACTGTATTAAAAGTGGAAATATTTTTATACCGTGATAAGACCCTTTTTAATAACTGTGGGCTGGTAAACAGTGAGTATAATGTCACATTGTCTTGTGGTTTGTTCTGCGGTCAAAGGAATAATTATATGAATGTCATCTCCTCCCTTCGCCCTCCAGCCCCCCTGCCTTTAGCTCCTATTATATAGTAATTCTCCTACCACTGGATTATAAAATAATGGTAATTTATACCAAGGCCTCTGAAATAGCCTGTGTAGCGAAACTCAGAGTTGTGATCAGAGCTTGTTGTGTATGACAACATTTCCCATAACAAGCTTTACATTTCAGTGTTCTGCATCCTATTTTGAAAGGTTCAGCCTTCAAAGCTGGGGTCAAATTTTCAAAAGGAAAAGATTTTGATGTGGAACCTGAAATAAGGGATCATGATGAAAATGCAATCATTACCTATCACTTCGTAAAACCTGTGAGCTTATTTTTGTTGTCTTAACAGTAGCTTTGCTTAACATCTATATTCATAAAGCCATCTTGCCCCTTGTGAACTGACTGTAAATATTTCCTGAGGACATTTCTAAACTCATACATGTCCGTGGCATAATTGTTTCCATGGAAACAAACATACTTTTAAAGGAAAATAATAAAAAACCCAGCAGAAGACATATGAGAACATAAAAACGGCCATAGCAGGTTAGAGCAAAGGTCTATCGAGATGTGTCCCCTGTATCCAACAGTGGTCAACGGAAGGTGCTTGGGGAAGTGCATCAGAACAATGCAAGCATACGGCAGTGCTCCTCCAGAAATTCTTTCAGCTTTAGCGGTTTTGGACTCAAAGATTTCCTGAGCCGAAGGTGGGCAGCCTTACTAGAATTCTGAAATTTTTTTTGCTACTATGAGAAGCCTTGTACAGCACAATGACCTGTCTTTGCAATGAGGCTTTTACAACAATATAATTCCATAGGGAACACAGAAGCAATTTGACCGTCTTTAGTTGTTAATTCAGTCCTTCCTCAAGCAAGATGCCTGCTAGCTTTGCTTCCTTAAATGTTTCAAGATAAACTGTCTAGAATTCATCACCGAGATGCTTTAGGAAGGGTTTCACTTAGAATGACAGTTGGAAGAGAGCAATCCTCTGTATATTATTACACTCTTTTATCCTAAGAGCTAATAATTTGTTCAATTTTTTGTAATATCAAATGTCTAACATAACCTTGTTTGCTTCACCTGCCCTTTGTCCCTGCCCCTGTCCATCTCTATCAGGACACTCCTTTTGAAACAGGTGGTTAAAACAATGTTCTTCCTGCTTCTTTAAGAATTGCACACCTTTGTGTAAGTTTGAAGGCAGATTTTAAAGAATGTGGTTTCCAGTTGTGAAAGTGTTGTAAAATTTTTTTTCTATACCCATTTCTCACTGCTGAAACTTGAGGGAGTGCTGTGCCTGCTGGATTGCATCAGTGAAAAGCCTTCATTGTAGTCAGGAGAAAGCAAGAGATGTGCCCATGTGTAAGCTTCTTGACCCCAGCTGACATGCATAATCCTAATATTCCACAAATATGAGTTGGTCATGGTTTGACCATGTTCTGCTGCAGATCTTCATAAGTCCAGAGTACATACTGTGTGGTTGCCTCTGTGGACTAATGAAATATTATGCAGGGAAATGTCCCTGATTTATTAAGCTTTAAACAAAAAGTCCACCTTGGGTGTTAATTGGAATCTAAATTCAGGTGTTAACCTCTTTGATTGAAAATGCATGCTGAGTAATTACAGGAAAGAGGCCAATTTCAGGCACAGCAGTAATTACTGAATTAGTAGAAAAGTTCAAGAAGAGCTTCAAATTTCGTATCATTGCTAAGGTTTCTGAGAAACAGCTAATCCTCAAGTGATTTGGCTCCTCACACCTGTATATGTTTTTAGGAAGCCCCACTTAAATTTCAAAGAAATCTCTGCATGAATAATTCCAGAACCAGATGTCAATATTTCTTAAAATGCTGCTTTGTTTGTAAATGAAGAAAATCAACCAGCAGCCTGAAATTTCAGTGATGATGACATCAGGGAGAAAAAACTGTATTTAAGCAGTATTTATTGTTCTTGAACTTGGTGCTCTCTTGCTTGATTTAAGTGGAATCCTCTAGTATCATGTCCTGCCTATAGTGGTGTGCCTCATGCCTATTACTTTTCAAACATTCCTTTAAAAAAGAAAGTCTTCACATTATTTACTTGACCACCTCAGTTGTTGCTAAAACAATGTCAGGAAATCCATATCCCCACCCTCTGTGTCAGTGTCACAGTTAAGTCAGCAAAACAAATCTTAAACACTACCACTTCAATGTCAGGTTTCAGGCCATTAACACTTATGATTAATATTAAAGTTAAACCACCATCTCTTCCTGAGAAAAACTGCTCCATTGTCATCAGATATTGTGATGTAACAAAAACAGATCAGAAATACGACAAGTATTTCGGTTATACTAATGAGACCTTAGGTGTGGATATCTGGGATGAAATGATGACATTGTTGAAGTACAGTGCAGGAGCCTTTTGAGTTTTATTGATGGTGTTGATATAGTTGTGTCGTGGTTTAACTCC
>NW_010270006.1:0-3338 GCF_000690775.1 Eurypyga helias
TGTGTTTTGCCTTGCTTATCACAAAAAAGAAAAAAAGCCATATCCCTAGAATCATGGAAGACAAGGGCAGAGACTGGGAGAATGGAAAGCCATGCATGGTCAGCAAAGATCAGGTTCAGGTACACCTGAGGAATGTGAAAGTGCACAAGTCCATGGGACCTGATGGAATACATCCACAGGTCCTGAAAGAACTGGCAGATGGGGTTGTGAAAACTCTATGCGTCATATTTGAAAATTTGTGCCGGTCTGGTGAAGTTCCCGCTGACTGGAAAAGGAGAAAATAACCCTCATCTTTAAAAAGTGAAAAAACCCACAACTCAGGAGATGACAGGCCAGTCAGTCTCACCTCTGTGCCTGGCAAGATCATGGAGAAGATCCTCCTGGAAATCAGGCTGAGGCACATGGAGAATGAGGAGGTGACTGGTGACAGCCAACATGACTTTACCAAGGGCAGATCGTGCCTGATGAATATGGTGGACTTCTATGATGGGGTCACGACCTTGGTGAATAGAGGATGGACAACTGGTGTCATCTACCTGGACTTGTGCAAAGCCTTCAAAACTGTCCCACACGACATCCTTGTCTCAAAACTGGAGAGACATGGATTTGATGGATGGACCACTTGATGGATAAAGAACTGGCTGGATGGTTGCACTCAAGGAGTGGTGGTCAATGGCTCAATGTCTGAGTGAAGACTGAAACTGAGCGGTGTTCCTCAGGGGTCTGTTTTGGGACCTTTACTGTTTACCATCTTAGTTAGTGACATGGATGATGGCATTGAGTGCACACTCAGCAAGTTTGCTGATGACACCAAGCTGTGTGGCATAGTTGACACGCTGGAGGGAAAGGATGCCATCCAGAGGGACCTGGACAGGCTGGAGAGGTGGGCCACTGCCAACCTCATGGAGTTCAACAAAGCCAAGTACAAGGTCCTGCACCTGGGTTGGGGCAATATACAAGTACAGGCTGGATGGAGTGTGGGTAGAGAGCAGACCTGAGGAGAAGGACTTGGTGGTACTGGTGGACAAAAAGCTGAGCATGAGCTGGCAGTGTGTGCTGGCAGCCCAGAAAGCCAACCGTATCCTGGGCTGTATCCAGAGAAGTGTGGCCAGCAGGTCAAGGGAGGTGACTCTGCCCATGTACTCTGCTCTTGTGAGACCCCACCTGGAGTGCTGCGTCCAGCTGTGGAGCCCTCAACATAAGAAGGATACAGACCAGTTAGAGAGAGTCCAGAGAAGGACCACAAAGATGATCAGGGGGCTGGAGCAACTCTTCTGTGATGAAAGGCTGCAAGAATTGGGCTTGTTCAGCCTGGAGAAGAGCAGGCTCCAGGGAGACTTTACAGCACTCTCCAGTACCTGAAGGAGCCTACAGGGAAGCTGTGAGGGGACTTTTTATAAGGGCCTGTAGTGACAGAACAAGGGGTAATGGGTTTAAATTGAAAGTGGGGAGGTTTAGATTAGATATCAGGAAGTTGTTCTTCATGGAGAGGGTGGTGAGGCACTGGAACAGGTTGCCCAGAGCAGCTGTGGAAGCCCCATCCCTGGAAGTGTTCAAGGCCAGGCTGGATGAGGCTTTGAGCAACTTGGTCTAGTGGAAGGTGTCCCTACCCATGGCAGGGGGGTTGGAACTAGATGATCTTTAAGGTCCCTTCCAACCCAGAAGTTTCTATGATTCTAAAAAAAAACCCAAACAAAAGGAAAGAAAACCCAACCCAACAAAACAAAAACCCAATCCCAAATATTTTTATAAACTCAGATTATAATGATTTTTATTATTTGTTTGCATTTTAAGCTTTGAGAACCTTGAGACATAAAAAGCTAGGTTAGACAAAGATACTGTAAAATATATAGCATCAATTAAAAACCTTTAAAGAGGAAAGAGAGCAAACTATTGCTGAAAATGGATAACTGAGTATGAGATTTTTATACAGATGACTCTATTGTCACTAATAATCTTCTACAGCTTTGGATGCAACAGATGGTGTTTGAGATCAGAACTAGGTACTTTTTTGTTTCAGGTATCTCCAGCCTACTGGATATACCAAGAACTGCAAAGAAAGGATTACGTTTTGACATTTGATGTTGACTCTGTAGGGTTTAAAATAATCTGTGACACTTTATATGAAAAATGTGTATAATATCATCTGCAAAAATAACAATCCATAGAAATTTGTTTGAAATACACCCTTTACTTTCAGTAAATGTGGCATCCAACTCTACATTAGCAGCAGAGTAAGCAACATACATTTTCATCACTTTAAAAAGATGAAAATACATATCTCAGATGCAAGCTGAACAGGTTTTTATTAAAATTCAGTAACTATAAATAATACATATTTTTAATGTTTTGTTTTGTTTCCTTTCCCTCTCTGCCTTACTTCCTCCTTTAAGGTGGATAAAATTTTACATTTATTCTAACAGATTTGAATTCCCCTTAAGGCTTTTAGTGACTAAGAATTGCTATAGTATTCTGGCTGTGTTCAAGTCAGATTAATAGCTTAGAGTCTTTGGGAAGAAAACCAAAAATATAAATTGTAATCAATTAACATTTATTACAGACAGCTTGTGGCTGCATAAATCTCTCTACATATCAGACAAGTTAATATTTTTTCATCTCTTCTTACTGCTTTATCATAATCTTGATAAAATCAACTTCAAAACAGATTTTATACAAAGATACAGTACTGAATTTGTCATAAATTAAATAATATATTAATTATTTTAAATAAACAATAGAGTGCAAGGTGGGGGTTGCAAGGATGTGCATATATTGGGATTCTCAAATCTCATCAGGTTTTACAACCTCTTATAAATAGAAATAATCCCAGGTATAAATGCATGCAATACAGTCCCAAGCATAGATAAAAACAGCCTGTTATGTTTTGTGGTCATTCTCAGTTAATTATCTGTAGTCCGAAGTATTACATTTGTTTGGCTGTCATTTGGTGTGCAAATACATTTTTAGACTAATGAATCAAACTGTCAAACAACTACAAATGTAAATGACCGACCAGTAACAAATAAATAATTATAACTGAGTGTAATGGAATCTTGATATCACACTATGAGCTGAAATAAAGTCAGATTCATCAACTAAAATCCGATTCTGAATGCCTAAACGGGAGGCATTGCTTTGACCACAATATTCACCTAAATTTCACAGCAAAGATTTCATTGACTAATTGTTTTCAGATATGACATCATATATATTTTAAAAAAGGAAAAAGAGGAAGTCTGTTATTTAAAGCAAAAACCCTGCTAGGTCTGCAAAGCATCATGTATAAAATGCCTTTTAGGTGTTAGAAAAGAATAATGATATCCTTGCCTGGAATAGGC
>NW_010270006.1:3353-11849 GCF_000690775.1 Eurypyga helias
TTCAGCAGGTAAGTTATAAGACTGCTTGAAAGTAAAAATCATGCATAAATTTCATGCTAAATTGGCTACCGAACATACAGTAGACTTTAAAGGTGCTTTGTATTCAAGAAAAGAGTAAATAAGCTTGGGATTTTTTGTTTGCAGGCTCTTTTTTTTTTTTTTAATCGATTCATCAAAAGTTTCTATTTCCTTACTTTGAAGAGTTTCTTTTGTCAAAGAAATGAAGAAACAAACTGGATGAAATCCCATGCTTTTATATGCTTAAGATCTACTGACTTTAACTGAGCTATAACGATTTATACAAGTGGAAGACATGACCCTCTCTGATTTATTTTGGCAAAGAAAAGTCTCCCAATTCTTTTGGCACTAAAGATGTTCTGCAATCACCACTTACTAAATCTCTAGCAATATTGAGAAGGTACTCTGCACATACACTTGTAGCTGACAGCCCTAATAATTCAAAAGTCACTTCATTAGAAACTTCTAACTTTGTAACCTTCATATAAGTAGAAGGTTAACAGTAACATTTAGAGATGGATCTATAGTGATACAGATCAGTAGTAAATTCTTTCTCATTATTTATTTATTTCAAAATGTGGTCCCAAAAGATAAGTGTGTTGGCAAGAAATTTTAAGAAATACACTCCTCTCTTTTTACTTCTAATTATAATTTATTTTATTTTGTAACAATATAAAACTCCACTTTTATTTTCACCTTTTTATCTAAAAAATAAAAGGAAATGTAAGAAAATTTCAGTTTGCATTTTATGGAACGCAGCTTAGAAAACAGGCCAAATATATATTTGGACTGAAAAGATCAGATGGAGATTCACGTCCTGCTTTTCAGATGTTGAGATTTGAAGTCCCTCAGGATTAGGTGCTCCCTTATGTATGTCTCAAAGCTCTTGAAGATCCATAAGAGTTAGAGATAGCTCAGGCCATCCCCTGCAGATTTTGATGTAGTTAGAACAGGAAACACATCACAGCCAGCAAGTCTGCTGGAATTCTTCCCAGCACAGTCTTTACTGATTAGTTGCTTCTACACAACTCATTCCTAGGTCTGTTTTGCAAGAGCAAAAAGAGGAAAATAAGTTCCCATTAGACTTTATTTTTAGCTGGGATGAGGTGCATTGTCTTACTACCTCTTACATGAAAGCTGTACTCAATTTAAACTGTAAAAACAGTAAATCAGAAGCACACCTGTACTTCATATACCAAATTAATATGACTGAAGTATTTTCTTGAAATATCAAAGTATTTTTTGGTAGCAGATGGTCAGAAAATATTTATATACGTGTAATATCTATTTTCCTAGGACATGAGTTTGAACATTACTACAACTTTTTTAAGCTATGTCTATACCCTAAACTAAAGAGAAACAAGGGTTGGCATTGACCAGCATGCTTACTGGCACAGTTTGGTCCTAGGCCAGCTAGCAATTCGCCAGAAAGAATTAGTGTGCAGACTGGAAAAGAGAATAGTCTAGGAATTACTCTAAACAAGGTTTCCTGTTAATTTCTGTTGCATCTAAGGAGCTGAATAAAGACTCTGAAGAGCTTTATTTGAACTTCAGAGCCCAAAGAGCACTTCAGTATGCCATCCAAATGTGCCTTTATCACAGCTTACAAGTATAAACACAAAATTTATAAACACTGAATACTAAATAATGTCTCATACTAACTAGACATCTTACACTGGCTTTTCATGTTGTATCTTCACTTCTAGATTTCACCTTACTGTTCAACATATATGAGTATAGGACCCTAAGCCCTTTGATAGAACATAAGGAGTCCTGCTACCAATCAGCACCAGCTTTGAAAACACAAATGGTTATTCCAACCAAGTAAAATGTCAAAGATTACTGCACCATTTACACTGGACAAAGTAAGTGGAGCCCAAAGCTGTCAATGTTATTCTTTGACATACCACTGATTATAGAAACTATGCTTTAAGTACATGAAGTTTGCCTGAACTTGAATACGTTAGAGACATCTTTGTCCTTCCAAATCACTGAGTCATGTTCTATTTATTAAAAAAAAAAAAAAAATCCATTAATATCTTTTTTCATTTTACATTAATTGAATCCAAAGTAGTATTCTATGTCACAAACGGACTGTATTAAAATAGCATGAAAATACTAAATTTCTAGATTGACATTGAGAGCTATATGAGCAAAGCTGAGATGCTGTTTATGGTTTAAGAAGTTATGTAGGTATGAAAAGCTGGTATGGAGACAGTACAAACCAACTGTTAGGGCTTTTGAAGTGTTTCTAGATTAAATCCTACATTAATAATTTCTGAGAAGAAAATTTGCACTTTGAAAAATGTTGGCAAAGGTCATAGATGTTTTAGCTTAATGTCATTGCCAATTTCAGTACAAATTTTCTAAATATTTTTTTCCTTTCCTAAATGTGTGTTTAGTATACTTGAAAGGTGATACATTGACAATAAAAGAAATTGTCCAGTATCAGCTAGGTATGTAGGAGTGATGCTCTTTAATGAACAGAAATGACCACTGCCACCTCACGTTTACTCTTGCTAATAGTGTTTGCAGTACATAGATTTTCCTGCAAGATTTTTGCAAGATGGAATAATCCCATTAAAGGTAAAATATTTGTAAATGATTGAAAGATATTTTTATTCTTTCTTACTTCCAATAGGCTTGTAATGAAAATTTGACCTGGTAAGGAAGAATTCTGTCACATGTTCCATTCTTCAAGATAAATAAACCCTCAGCTAGAAACCATATTAAACTAATAAACAAAATACTCCAAATAGGAACACACAGATATTTATGATCTGTTTATCTGGTGGGGGGTTTTTTTGTTTGTTTTGTTTTGTTTCACTTGTATGTTTGATTGGTTGGGGGTTTTTTGTTTGTTTAAATGCAGTGGAATGTAGGCAAGGCATGGAAGGAAAGACAGGAACAAACTGTAGAACAGACATTTTCTAAGTAAGAACATATAATACTTAGAAAGGTAAAAGACAATCAAATTGGCTTTACTGTTTATGGGTAGGAATACTGATTTACTAACTAAATTACTACTACTATTATTGATTTACTAACTAATTACTACTACTAATAACTGATTTACTAACTACATTCTGCTGTATACTGGCAATTCTCTTATCTTAGAAATAGGCATTGTTTGAACAGGCATATCTGGTCTGTAGATTGAGAGAGAGCACACACTACACACAAGTTTGTAATGTCATAGAAGATTCCTAAAACCTTTCAAAGGACGTTTGCTCTTTTTTCATCCTTAAAATAGACTTGTTATAAAAATAAAAGTGCTGAAAGTTAAAATGACTTGACTGTGTATTTTTAACTGTCCCTGAATCTAAGGCAGAGATATATGTATCTGATTTCCCTAACCTGCTTATTCAGAAGTGTGTTATGTTTGAGAGCATAATTCTTCAGTCAATAACTTTGTTATTGCTATTTCATAATCTCCTTTGATACTTAATTTCTATTTATAGAACACAATCTTCTAAAGATATTCTGAAAAAAACCCCAAAATCCAACCAAACCAAAACCCCAACAAAAACAAAAACCACAAAACCCAAGCCCAGGGTTTTTGGAGTCAATTTTTCTTTTTTTAAAGTTTTTTGTAATTCTCAACATCAAGTAATTGAATGAATAGAAAGATAATTAACCCTAAAAATAATGTCCTCATTAATCAAATTTTAGTGTCGTAAATTTATGTGCATTCATCAGTTTCAACTATTCAGGCTTGCACCACTGAAGACTTTGTTCCATTCCTTAAACATTCAGCTAAATCAAATGGATATTGGAGGTGGTTTCCTCAAAGCTAATTAATCTAACTACATTCCAAACCACAGATGTGGAAACATTCTGGGAGATATGTAGCCTAATTCTCAAGTTTTATTCCAGTCCAGGGTCTTATTTTGCTCTCTGATCGTCTTTCTACTCATCTAACCAAGCATAACCCATTTCAAATATGTTATTATTAGTTTCCATCTGAATTGATTAAAATCTAGATCTATTTTAAACTATCTAAAATATTTGTGAAGAACTTGAATTTCCTTGTCATATATATGACAACTTTAAAAAACACTAAAAAAACCAAAAAGCATTCTGCTCACAATTTTAACCATTACTAATAAAGAAAACTGACAAGCTGTGTAAAAAGTTGATATACATTTTAGCTTTTTCAAACCAGATAGCTTCCCTCCAAGCATCAAACCAGAATGACTAAGTAGGGTTGTAAAACCAGGTAGTCCTGGTACTTTAAAGCCTTCTGACTGATTGTTTGAATGCTGAACAAATTTTAAAGAGAAGAATTATAAACTACCCCTTAGCCCAGCGTGACTGTGCCGTATCTGCTTATTCACAGAAAGATTTGAATTAGAAAGAAAACTTCCAGAAAAAGAAAAACAAACAAACAACAACAAAAAAAACCCTAAACCACTGATCAAAACACCAAAACTCACCAAAAAACTAGTTCAAAAAGTAGCACAAGAAAATAAAAACAAAAAATAAAGGAAAAGGAGAAAATATATTAACAGTAATGATAGGTGTTGCCACTGTTTTAGTTCCTTGGATTGTGAACTCCCATCTTTCAAGTTTGCTTCTGACTATGTGAGGAAGGTCTGTACGAACTTTGGTAAACCAGTGTTTATTCTGTGAGGGTATGATTCCATGTGTGAGATGGGCATTTATTTTTGAGTTAACAATATTCATCTCTAAATTTCATTTTGTGTTCTTTTATGTGCTTCCAATGTATTTTTTTTCAATGGTTTGCAGTTCTGTTTCTGTTGGCTGATCGAATTAAAGTGATTTTATGGGTCAAAGTGAACATGAACAATGAAAGGAGTTAAACCCAAGGTTTTAACTCAACTCTCACAATGACTTGGTTCATAAGATGTAACAATGATATCTTTTTCTTGAAAAAGTACAATGGTTAGTTAATTTGTGACTACAATCAAATAAACTTTTGTTGATTTTCAGGGCAACAAGGTTTAGTCTTCATTCCTATTTATTGTTTATGATTATTTTTGTAGTTTTCTTTAAGCTAAGTTTTGGATATTGATCACATAAGTGTGTTAGATATAAAAATGAATTATTATTTTTATGCTTGATTTAAATCAAGACTTATTGTGTATACATTAATTTCTCAATTATTTTCAAATATAAAACTTAATGTGCAGTAAGTAGGGACACTACACACAAAATTGTGTCTTTTAACTCATTGAGTCAAGGAACCTTTAACAGATCTACTGTGCATGGGATGTGACACCTGTACTTAGAAAGCGGCATCTTCATCTTTGGTGAAATGAGATATGCGATAAATTAGTCAAAAAAGAATCAATACTGTCTTTTAAAGTAGTGAAAGTTGAATTGGCTTTGAAGGAGAAACACAATAAGTGGATGGAAACTCACAAGAGGAACCTAAGACAGAGATTCACCATAATTGCTAGTGTGATTATCTTTGCTTAGGTCTATATATAAATAAAAAGAGGCAGGGAGCGATCTTTACAGGAATGAGATCAAATTGGTGCTGGTAGGTTGACATAGGAGGTCCAACCTCTTCTATATACATGTTCCTGACAAATAGTAAATGGATGCAGTATTTAAGCTACCAGGTAAATTGTGTGGACGATACATGTCAGGTGATAAAACTGAGTCTCTGGCGTACTTTGGTATTAATGGGAGTGAAACTGAGGAAGAGTCCTTGACTACAGACACTGGGAACTTGTGTACAAGAAGGCAGCTGAATATGTGCAGAGGAATGTGCCTTTTAGAGAAGATCTTTGTGCAAGTAGACTGGGTAAGCTTTTGTTACATTTACTCACAATGCTTTTCATAAATATTTGATGATGGTTTTTTGTATTTTGGATATTGATAAACAAAAATATTTATCTGCCTTTTACCTTTTCATAGCTGAGACAGGTACCACGAAGGCAGTCCATAATCAGAGGGATGTCATTCCTAATGAGTACACTGAGACTCCACAAAATTAGTCTAGTCCATAGAATAATGCACGAACACATGCAAAGAAAGGAAAGTAGGTCTGAGAATTGGTCTTGTAGGCAGAGGAGAAGGTTTCCTGTGGTTAGGGACAGCTAGGAAAACTTCGCCGACAGGAAACCTTCGCCGGATCTTGAGGAGAGGGACGAAGGCATGTCTTGATCTCAGGGGTCTAGAGGTTATTAGTAAGAATTACATTTGTTATTTCTGCCGGTATTCAGAAGGGCATTGCAATTCTCCAAAATCCAGTCAAGGCATTGCCTCACCCAAGATGTTTTCAGGCTAGCTACTCTGGAGGTGATGAAATGAGGGGGAAACAAGAAAGTTGTGTGTGAGCCATAGGAGAAAAAATGGCAACAACATCAATAAGATTATGCCGCATGATGTAGTAAAGAAAAGGGTGTTTTTATGACTAAATGGGTGTGTGACTTACATGTTTTATAACTCGCAATTACTCAATAAATTACCATATGCTCTATTTATACAGAGAATGAAGAAGAAGAAAAAATAGTTGGAGATCCAAAATCAAGCAGTCAAGATTACATAAAAAACACATTCAGGATTTTGACTATAGTCTGGCCAGAAAATGTCAGGACATGGAAATATTAGGAATAATGATATAGTTAAAGAATTAAAACATTATATTTTTTTAGGCACTCCTGAATTAGGTGAGAGTGCAACTAAGGATCTTTGTGTGTTTGTGGGCTAGCAAGATCCAGGAACATTTTTTTAACTTTGATTTGACCTCATTGAAATTATTATTTTTTTCAAATTATTATACTGACATTGGCTAGTGTTGAAATTAAAGGCCTGTCAACCTTGCCATTATAAATGCCGATATTTAGGAGTTTATAACTCAGCTGTAAAAATTTCCTTCAGGCTCAAAGTTGGCAGTGAAGGCTATAAACCAGAGCTGATTTTTCCTCCCATAAAAACCACTAAAGATCATATTTGGAGTAAATCTGAGGATATTGGAGCAAACAAAATACAGACATTGAGTACTTTTTTGATCCTTTTTATATCTTGCATAAAACTCAAGAACACCTTTCATCACTTTGTTTTATTTACTGGGTTTTTTCTTTCTCTTTGGTTGTGTTTAATGCTCATAAGAGATGCCAAATTGACATACTGGAGAGGTGAAATATTCCATTTACTTGCTGAGCAATTATTGTATAGGCAATGGTAATTTGAATATGTCTACAAATGTGTCTTTGTCTTCCAGTAGCTTCAGTGATCATGATTTTTTAGTGATATAGAAGCAGACTAACAGAAGATCATACATAGTAGCAGTTATAACAATATTATTCATGTAGATGATACCAAATTAACGTAACAAAATAGTCCCTAACTTAAAATATATAGATAACTGCAATGTAGACCTAGAATATTTGTCTTACTTTAGGCACCACATCATATTATCTGTTTCACAACTCTATTTACATTTATTTTAAACATATTTTGTTTGGGGTTGGGGTTTTTTTTAGTTTTGTGGTTTTTTTTTTTTTTTGGTTATTTGTATCTGGTCTGGTTGGAAGATTGTTTCAAAAAACTGTCATAGTAAGAAACCTTTATACTTATCTCTAGCTATTCACATTCATAGATCATATCCATTCTTCTATGTAGCAAATCTATCTTTCTCTGGCATTTAAAGTCAATGTACATAGACCATACCATCTTTCAGACTGAAGTCTAGGTGGGATAAAAATGAAAGGATCTTTACTCTCCCCTGGTTTCATAGTTTCACTTGTCCATGATCATCATTAGAGAAAATAATAAATAAAAAGGATCTAAATTAAGAAGTAGAAAGGACAAAAGTGAGAGAGGAAATAATGGGATTCTTTGGTGTCACAGGTATATGTTGAAGGTAAATTGGCACACTGTCAATTCAAGACCAAGGAGAAAATAAATTCAATGACAACATAGGCAAGTTCAAAATAAGTGAACTTGCTTCACCCAACTTCTTTGTAGGCCCCCTTCAGGTACTGGACAGCTGCAATAAGGCCTCCCCAAAGCCTTATCTTCTCCAGGCTGAACAAGCCCAATTCTCCCAGCCTTTCATCACAGGAGAGGTGCTCCAGCCCTCTGATCATCTTTGTGGTCCTTCTCTGGACTCACTCCAATTGATCTGTATCTTTCTTATGTTGAGGGCTCCACAGCTGGATGCAGTACTCTAGGTGGGGTCTCACAAGAGCAGAGCAGAGGGGGAGAATCACCTTCCTCAACCTGCTGGCCACACTTCTCCTGATACAGCACAGGATAAAATTGGCTTTCTGGGCTGCCAGCGCACACTGCCGGCACATGTTCAGTTTTTGTCCACCAGTACCCCCAAGTTCTTCTCCTCAGGGCTGCTCTCAATCCACACTCCACCCAGCCTGTAATTGGATTAGGGATTACCCCAACTCAGATGCAGGACCTTTCACTTGGCCTTGTTGAACTTCATGAAGTTGGCAGTGGCCCACCTCTCCAGCCTGTCCAGGTCCCTCTGGATGGCATCCATCCCCTCCC
>NW_010270006.1:11926-16835 GCF_000690775.1 Eurypyga helias
TTGGCGGGGCCCCCCCTCCCCAGCCTGTCCAGGTCCCTCTGGATGGCATCCCTTCCCTCCAGCGTGTCTACCACAACACACAGCTTGGTGTTGTCAGCAAACTTGCTGAGGGCACACCCAATGCCATCATCCATGTCACTAAGATGTTAAACATTACCGGTCCTGATACTGACCCCTAAAGAATGTCACTCGTCACTGGTCTCCACTCAAACATTGAGCCATTGACCACCACTCCCTGAGTGCAACCATCCAGCCAGTTCTTTATCCACCAAGCGGTCCATCTGTCAAATCCATGTCTCTCCAGTTTTGAGACAAGGATGTCATGCGGGACAGTGTTGAAGGCTTTGCACAGGTCCAGGTAGATGACATTGGTTGCCCGTCCTCTATTCACCAAGGTCGTGAGCCCATCGTAGAAGTCCACCATATTTCTCAGGCACAATCTGCCCTTGGTGAAGCCATGTTGGCTGTCACCAATCACCTCCTCATTCTCCATGTGCCTCAGCATGATTTCCAGGAAGATCTTCTCCATGATCTTGCCAGGCACAGAGGTGAGACTGACTGGCCTGTCATTTCCTTGGTTCTCTTTTTTTCCTTTTTAAAGATAGGGGTTACGTTTCCCCTTTTCCAGTCAGTGGGAACTTCACCACTGTCATGACTTTTCAAATATGATGGATAGGGGTTTTGCAACCCTATCCACCAGTTCTTTCAATACCCGTGGATGTATTCCATCAAGTCCCATGGACTTGTGCATCTTCAGGTTCCTCAGGTGTTCAATATAATATATGGCACAAATTGTATTGTATACAAATGCAAAACAGCAGAGAGGAAATGGTCTAGGAAATTCCTGGGGTGTGTGGAAGATAGCTTCCTGATACAGCTTGTGAGAGAGCCATCTAGGGAAAACTGGAGCTGCTCCTGCTGTTTGTGAACTGAGGAGGAATTTTGGGTGATGGAATTTTGGGCTGAAGGCAATCTTGGACATAGAAATCATGAAATGAAAAGATTTTTCAATTCTCAGAGAAGTAAGGATGGGAGTCAGCAGAACTGTCCCCTTGGACTTCCAGAGGGCAAACTTTGGCCTGTTTAGGAGATTGGTTGACAAAGTCCTTTGAGAGGTAATCTTGAAGGGTTAATGAGCTTTGTCTGGGACTCAGGAAAAAAAGCAGGGTTTATGAACTTTGGAAGAATGGTCCGGAAACTCAGGATGACTACAAGGATGTTGCGAAGTTCTCCAGGGAGACAACTAGAAGGGCCAGAGCCCAGCTGTAATATAACCTGGTTTCTGCCAAAAAAGACAATCAAAAATGTTCTATAAATACATTAGATGCAACAGGGCTAAGGAGGAGCTCCATCCTTTTAGATTTGGGATGAAAGATAGTGATAAATAATGAAGAAGACGCTGAGGTACTTAATGCCTTCTTTGCCTCAATCTTAAATAGTAAGACCTGTTCTTCTTGGGGTACCCAACCTTCTAACTTGGAATACTGGGATGAACAACAGAACGAAGCCCCCAGAATCCAAAAGGAAATGATTAGCGACCTGCCACACCATTTAGACATACACAAATCTTTGGGGCCAGACTGAGTGCTAAGGGAGCTGGAGGAAGTTCTCACTCAGACACTTTCACTCATTTATCAGCAGTCCTGGCTAAACAGAGATGTCCCAGTTGACTGGAGGTTAGCCAGTATGACATCGATCCACAAGAAGGGCTAGGAGCTGGACGTAGGGAACTGCAGGCCTGTCAGTCTAACCTTGATGCCAGGGAAGGTTATGGAGCACAACACCTTGAGCATCATCACACAGCACATTTAGGGGGCCAGGGGATCAGGCCCAGTCAGCATGGGTTTATGAAAAGCAGGTCCTGCTTGACAAACCTGATCTCGTCCTATGACAACATGACCCGCTTAGTGGATGAGGGAGAGGCTGTGGATGTTGTCTACTTAGGCTTTAGTAAAGTCTTTGACACCATTTTCCACAGCATTTTCCTGTAGAAACTGACTGCTCATGGCTTGGACTCATCACTGGGTAAAAAACTGGATGGATGACTCGACCCAAAGAGTTGTGGTGAATGGAATTAAATCTAGTTGGCAGCTGGTCACAAGTGGTGTTCCTCAGGCGTCCGTATTGTTTAATATCTTTATCAATGATCTGGACGAAGGGATCAAGTGTACCCTCAGTAAGTTTGGAGATGACACCAAGATGGGTGGGAGTGTTAATCTGCCTAAGGGTAGGAAGGGTCTTCAGAGGGATCTGGTCAGGATGGATGGATGGGCCTAGGCCAATTGTATGAGCTTCAAAAAGGCTAAGTGCCAGGTCCTGTACCTGCGTTGCAAGAACCCCATGCAACAGTACAGGCTTGGGGAAAAGTGGCTGGAAAACTGTCTAGAACAAAAGGACCTGGGAGTGTTGGCCAACAGCTGGCTATGAGCCAAGAGTATGCCCAGGTGGCCAAGAAGGCCAGGAGCATCCTGGCTTGTATCAGGAACAGTGTGGACAGCAGAACTGGGGAAGTGATAGTCCCCAGCACTTGTGAGGCCACACATCGAATACTGTGTTCAATTTTGGGACCTTCACTACAAGAAAGGCATTGAAGTGCTGGAGCATGTCCAGAGAAGGGCAGTGGTGCTGGTGAAGGGTCTGGAGCAAAAGTCTTCTGAGGAGCGGCTGAGGGAACTGAAGTGGTTTAGCTTGCAGAAGAGGAGGCACGGGGGAGACCTTATCACTGTCTACAACTATCTGAAAGGCAGTTGTAGTGAGATGAGGGTTGGTCTCTTCCCAGGTGGTAAGTGACAGGACAAGAGGAAATGGCCTCAAGTTTCACCAGGAGAGATTTAGATTGGATATTAGGAAAAGATTCTTCACTGGAAATGTTGTCATCCATTGGAACAGGCTGCCCAGGGAAGTGGTAGAGTCACCATCCTTGCAGGCATTTCAAAGATGTGTGGATGAGGCACTTAGGGACATGGTTTAGTTGTGGACCTGGCAGTGTTAGTTTTACTGTGGGACTCAATGATCTTAAAGGTTATTCCCAATCTAAATGATTTTATGATTCTATGATTCTAGTTTGCATACTCTGTCATAGAAAACCTAAAAATCTAGAAGTATACATGGGAGAGAAGGAGGATGAAAGAGATGGGGGGTATTGAGTGAGTGATTAGTAATGTGCGCAGGTATACATGGTGTCCATTAATGTTCCTACCATTCTATATAAGATTTTCAATTGTTATTTCTATATCTAGGACATTTCAATATAGGTTATATGTCATTCCATGCTGAACTACAGTGATTTTCAAGGTGTTTACTTTGTTTCATTTGTATTCACAAAAACCATATTTTCCTAAAATTTACAGTAATAAATCTTTGTATCAGATAATCATATTTTCATGAATCGTCACATACTGATAATAATCCACAGGGCATTTTATGAGTTTAAACATTATTACTGACTATCCAGAGAAATAATGCATATTAGTTTTGTATTCCTATTTCCAGTATTCTTTATTTAAACATAAAATAAAAATATATATTAAAATTATATATAATATTCTGAACTTGAATATTGCCACAGAAGTAAGAAAATCAAATATTAATGTTAAAAATTTACACATATTTCACCTCATTACGGCAAGGTCTTTTGTGGACAAAAGATATAATAGGAAAAGTTAAAAAAAAAAATTCTTGTATCTTCTGAAATTCTTCATTCCAAACACAAATTTGTTCAGATGTTTTTGAGAATCTTAATTTTATTAAGGGCCAGTCTGTATTCAGCGCTAGAAAGACAGGAGAAAGGAAAGCAAGATGCTTCCAACTGTACCCATTGGAATAACTCTTAGATAAATAAAATAATTTAATATTCCAGGTTGGAATGGAACCCTGAAAGATCATCTGGTCCAACATTTTGTGGGAAAGGGATCTTAGATGAGATTATCTAGCACCCTGTCCAATCACATCTGTAAAACCTTCAGTGATGGAGACTCTACCATGTCCCTGGGGAAGTTCTGCCACTGATTATTCTTACTTTAAAAGTTTTGTTTATTATGTCAAAAAAAATCCTCTCCTGATCCAGCTTGTACCCAGCCCCTTGTCTTCTCTATGTGACTCCTTGTGAAGTGATAGCCTTCATTTTCTTGTAGGCACCTTTTAAACAATGGAATACTGTGATGAGGAACCCCTCCAACTTCTTTTTTTTCCAGGGAGAAAAAGCCTAAGTCCTCCAGTCTTTCCTCATAAGTTAGGTTCTCTAGCCCTTAAATCATCTTCGTGGCTCTCCTTTGGACTCTCTACAGCCTATCCGTATATTTCTTGATTTGTGAGGACCAGAACTGGATACAGTATTCTGGGTATGTCCTGACGAGTGCTGAATAGATAAGAATGTTCACATCTCTGTCTCTACTAGTAGGCTGATTTATCTTTGTGCCCAGCTGACTTCTGTTCGGCTGCTTGTCAACCAGACGCCCAGGTCCTTTTCAGCAAGGCCACCCCCCAGCCATACAGATCTTAGCCTGTACTTGACTCTTGGGTCATTCTGTCTTAGATGCAGGACATTGCACTTGTCTTTGTTAAACTTAGCAACATTCATTCTTGCCCACTCCTTCAACCTGCCAGGTCTCTCTATAAGATGACTGTCTTCTGATGTGTCGACCTCAACCACCCAGTTTGGTGTCATCAGCAAACTTGGTAAAGGCACTTTCAATCTCATCATCCAGATAATTTCTGGAGGTGTTAAACTGAGTGGGGCTCAGTATTGATCCCTAGGGGACCCCGATTTTTACAGGGCATCAGCCTGAGTAAAAAGCATTGATCATTACCATCTGAATGTGACCTATTAGCCAATTTCCTGCTCACCTTGCAGACCGGTCATCTAATCTGCCTCTTGCCAGTTCGTTCAGGAGAAGGCTGTGGGAAAGAG
>NW_010270006.1:17234-22521 GCF_000690775.1 Eurypyga helias
GTGCTGGTCTCCCCATGTCAACAGATAAGTCCACAACTTATTTTGTTGTAGAAGATGATCAGATTAGTCTGGTATGATTTTTTTTTTTTTAAATCCTTTCTGGATTTTTCGCAATTAACTATTTCATTTGGTTAGTAATATTTTCTAGGAGAACTCATCCCCTTACTTTCCCAGATAAAGAATTAAGAACTCATTAACTAGTCTTGTGTCCTGGTCCCAGGCAGCAATAAGCTGCTCTCCCAGGACAGTCTATAAGATTTTGTTTCATTCCATAATACATCAAGCTGAGTGTTCACTGTTTCCCCCGTACCTGCGGCACTGGGAACGGGCCAGGGGGAAGCTTGCAGAGTCTGGGCCCGGAAAGTGTGTGTGGGGGTGACCCTGGAGGTTCCTACCGGCAGGTCGGGTTTTTTTTGCTGGCAGCACGGTCTGTGTCCGGACCTTGTGTCGGGTGATTAGTTGGCGTCTTTTGTCAGGGCAGGGAAATTGAGAAGGGACAGTTGAAGTTTTTCCTTCCCCCTACTCTTGGGTCCCGGGCTTAGGGAGTGGTTTTTCTCCTTGGGGCTTTGGATTTATTTTTGCTTACTGTCCTGGAATCCGGCTGTGTCAGTCCACGGGTGGTGACATGTTGTATCATTTGTTCTATTTCTCTGTTCTTTTAAAATAATATTGTTAGTAACTCCATAAGTTTCATTTATATAATTAAATAGTTCTTATCCTAACTTTTTACAAGCCTCCCTTGGTTTTTTTTCTTGCTGGGAGTTGGTGGGGGGCAGTAGAGTGGTAGAGCGCCTGGTGGTGCTTAATTGCCTGACGGGGCTAAACCATGACATCTTGTCAAATTACCAGACTAGCTCATGAGTAATTAATAGAGAGAAGAGAAACAAAAAGTCAGCAAATACATATTCTTACAAGCATTTAAGCTCAATTTCCTAAAATAGATATTTGAAGTAGCAAACTATATTAGGTGTAAATTACTGGCAGGTTAAGGTGTTAACTTAAAACACTGTAAGTTTAAAGTAAAAATAAACAAGGCTAAAGATCATCTGATTTATACAGAATCTTATTGAAGAAATGTGCTAAAGCTGAAGTTTTTTAAAAAGCTTGGTTTGTATTTGTGAAGTTAAGACGTTGCAACCTTGACATTCTAATTGAAACAGAATTCAGCCCAATTTTTCTTTTAATTTCTGGAAACAACAATGGGGGAGTGCAAAGTTTTGTAAAGTAAGGATTATCTCACAAGTAATTATCAACATCTCTAGAAATGAGTCATTGGTTGTTGAACCTCAAAGCAGCCAGTCAAATGTAGTAGTGAGATGATACTCTGTGAGGTGGTGCTTTAAGAGACCTGCTTCCCTGCTTTTCCTGCATTCCTGTGAACAGATCTTGTTGTGTGAGGAACAGTGAAGCACTTTGTTCAAAGACAGAATGAAAAGGTGCGGTAGCCTCCTAAATTGCATATCTTAGTGTTTTACCCTATATATTAAAGAAAAATGCTTTGTAAATCACATTGAATCATATCATGATATGAATTCAAAAGTAAATTATTCCAAATGAGTAGTTTTTGTGGGTCTTGTAAAATAACTCAGTAATTTAGAGCTATTTAATGTCTCCAGGACTTCTGTAGTGCAGATGTGAGTATATGTGTAAGATTAAATGCTAATGTTTTTATTTTATTTGCATATAAAACTATTTTCATTAAAGTGGTAAGCATTATTCCCTAGAACATTAAAATGCAGGTGGTTACTTTAGGAATTGTGGCAACCAGTGTGTATCTATGATAAGTGTTTAGCTAGGCTCAAAATGCTCTTTTAAACTGAATTGCCCAGTCATCTCTGATTCACAGCAATCTTTGATTCACATGACAGGATATTTTGTAGTGCATGAACTAAATTCCTTATGGAGTGAACAAAGCAAGAAGAAACATTCCAGAATGGCATCCATGCACACCAGGCCTTATTAGGTATTCAACCCATGTGATCAGACTAGAAGTAATTCAAAGTAACTGCCTTTGATATTAATACAATACGGTCTGGGATCCTCAGCAGCAACTGTTTCACTAGACAAATCCTCTCCTATTGGAATTAACTAAGGATACAAGTCATAGACAATCAGAAAAGTTGTCGCGCACCATGCAAGATTCGTGATACTTTGCCTGCCTTCGATTTGATCAAATGCTACTGTTCAGCCACAGAGGTTAGGGTTACTCAGAAATAATAATTAATGTTTTATGATTCTAAATGTTATGGAAAAATATTGAGAAACTTGAACACTTTGACATTCAGTCTAGGACTTCCACAATTGACTGTTTTTTGATGAAGCAGCAGTTTTACCATCATCAGAAGAGTGAGCCATTGGAGACTTTCAAAGTACCAAGTTCTCTAATGAAATAGTAAGAAATCTTGAGTTCAGTTATATTCTGGAAGTCTCACCAGTTTGAGCATAGACAAGCTGGCAGAAAAATCTACAGATTTCTCAACTTTCTGCTGGAAGTTTATAAATAAACATCAACATCTGGCATGCCCCTTGCATATCCTCTAGTTTTAACCAGTTAACAACTATAATAGAAAACCGTTAGATCTGCACTTTGCTAATCATCTTTGTTGTGCAGGAGCTGTGAATGGAGTTGACAGAAAGTCAGCAGCTTCCATGGCTTGACATTTGTTTTTGTTCTTGCTTGGAATGAAGACAGAACTTTTTACAGGGTTTTGTAAAAAAAACCCATCTATAAAGATAATTTTCCCCATTTGTAACAGAAACTATTTCTTTCAGTCTTACTTTCACAACCTGTTTTTCTTTTTCTCCTCTTTTGAATCCTTTTATTACATCTATTCAAGACCTACTCTGCCATTTCTCAGGACTAAGAAACCATTGCATTGCAATAGTCAAGAGAATTGACACTAAAAATATTCCCCTTCTGTTGAAGCATTATTCTTGGAAATACATTCTGTTTAGGATTCCAGTCAACTGTGATGTTGAACATCATAACTTCTTAGGATAGATTTTATGTTAACACTTTACATGAGAGGTTATGTAGCTATAACTTGAGTATTATATGATGGAATATAATTAAGTCAAATATGAAGTGATAATATTAGAATAATAAGTTGTATTCATTGCAAAGAAAAGTTCCTTTCTTTGTAGATGAAAAATTCATGAGTCCTCTTGAAAACTTTAACATCAGCAAGCATTTTAAAAATTTCTATAATTCAAGCTATGTTATAGAAGAATTTATATACAATGGCTGTGAATTTCAGCTGACTCATCTCAGAAAAAGATCAACAAAATTTAGAATGAATCTGATACATTGACTGTTAAAACCAAAAACTGGATTTAGAGGTTGATTTTATAAGAAATAACATGATTTTTCTTCCTGAAAATAATGTATATAAGTGTGATTTTTTGCAAAGGAAAATAGTTATATGAGAAGGTCTCTTCATCCTCAAAAAAACATACCATCTGAGCCCTTTGAATCTCTCGAGTAAATTTTACCTATCTGAAAGTTAGCTATATAGCTTCATCCCTAGGCCTAGTGTGAAATGTAAGGCTTTGAAGAATATTGTGTTATGGAAAGGTGTACAGGTTGTATCAGTCAGTGGTTACCAGGTAATGTCTTTCTTGCTTTTGTTATGGAGTAGTAGCTGGTCAAGTACAAACTCTTGATCCAAATTCTGGAACTGATCTGATGTTAAAGATTAATGTGGAAAAATTTTCCAACCATCTTAATTATTCTGCAAACTCACTATCTGGAAGAGCTAATGAAAACTCTTTCTGTTTTTTTTCCAAAAGTGTATAATTCTCACATACATTCACAATTATAAAAATTACTGGTTAGTCAAAAATTTGCTTGGTCAAATTTTTTTTTGCAAATATTTAAATTTCTGATTTTATTTTCACTATGTTGATAATATTTCTCTGTCCCAGTGTCTAATCTACCGATGGAATATTTAAAAAATCAATTTATCCAGACTTGGAAAGAAAGACTGTATTATGTTTCTTACCAAAAAAAAAAAAAAAAAACCCAAACCCTAAAAAAACCCACACACAAGAAAAACCTGTCCAAAAGTTGGACTACCAGTTCTAATGTCAAAATGCATAACTTTAGTAAAGTACTTAGTTTGTAACATAGTTTCACTCCTTCTAAATTCAGATTTTTTTCATCTTTAGTTGAACTTTAGTAGTAACAATAAGCTGGTGTTGTATACCGCTGACAACTAAAATTAAATTTTGAAAGCTGAATACCATAAAATGTTCAAGTGTTCTGTTGTAAATTTTAGGTTGGAAAACCCACCAACATGGCTTTTAAAATATATATAGCCATTCTATAATCTGATAATAAGTGCGATTTGATAAGGAGTATGTTTATTCATAACTACTTAATTTGATAGCCTAACTAAATACAGATCATATGCCAATTTTAGAACAGCTTGCTAGATGACTTTAGATATCAGAAATAAATATTTTACTTTAATTTTTGCTGTTAAAAAAAAATCAGAACTTTTTTCTTAAAGCAGAATTTACAGGCACAAGGTTTCCTCCTAAAACACTACGTTGTTTACTCTCAAGAAATAGTGAAATTGCTCTTCCATATACTCCTTAAACCACACAGAAAAGCACCCATAATCTGAGGTCTAACAGTTGGTATCAAAAGCACTGTGTAGCACTTGAATTAGCAGAATAAATATTGAGTATCTTTATTAAAAGACTGATTTAAAATTCCTGGATATCTTTTTAGTAACTATGGCTCCATACCCCCAAAAATGGCCACAGGCAGATTCCTCAAGAACTATGACCCTGAGAAATTTGGGGTATCCATCCTCAGTGAATTGCATAGATCCTGCAATGAAGAGTCAAGGTGCACAGTCCTGCCCTCCATCTAGCAGTCTGTTCCCAATACTCGACTTGAGGGACATATCCAGAGCTACTAAGGCAGAAGAATTGCATCTCACCAGGGAGGAAAAAGCTAAAAATACAAATGAAGGAACAAAGTGAGCCTTGAGTTCCATCTGTCCACTCACTCTTTGTCCTGGGTACCTTGTCATCTGCCTTACCTTTCCCTCTGAGGTAAAAAGACTGAATGTAACAAAGGAATGACTACCTGTGCCATGAGCCTTGAAATCTGTTCAGTTCTGCTCTGTGCACAAGCTACAAATACAGACACAGATGTTTCTCTGGGACCTTTCTTTTCCATGTAAAGCAGTGAATTTATTGTTCACCATGATTATACTTGTCTAAGCTGATCATTCTTCCTTTTTCTTCTTCTTCTTCCTCTTCTTCTTGCTCCTCT
>NW_010270006.1:22545-43694 GCF_000690775.1 Eurypyga helias
CTGTTGCTCAAGTACTAAGGCAAGCTTGATGTTAAAAACAA
This sequence comes from Eurypyga helias, assembly GCF_000690775.1. Classification (NCBI taxonomy): domain Eukaryota; kingdom Metazoa; phylum Chordata; class Aves; order Eurypygiformes; family Eurypygidae; genus Eurypyga; species Eurypyga helias. The sequence goes on from NW_010270006.1 coordinate 22,587, forward strand.
CATGTAATTACTTTCTTATTCTGTGATTTATGAAAAATCTATCAGAATTATTTCTTCTGAAAATAGACACTGATTACAGCAAGTTGTACTGGAATAGTATTAAAGTTAGTGAAACTGTAACTTCTATTTTAAAGATTCTTTATAGGCTGTATCTATCTTTCCTTCTCTAAAGCACCTCAGCAGGAGAACAACCATAGGAAAGGGCCTGGGTAACAACAGAATCAAACCTTTTTTGTGCTTCACAGACAGAACAAGACAAACACCTTCTGTCATAACCACATCCTGCCTGTTTTTGTTGGGTTTGCATGACAAGGTTGTCATTACGGGGGTGGTGGCTGTGGGGGTAGCTTCTGTGAGGATACCAGAATATGCCCCCAAGTCAGACAGAGCCAGTTTCAGCTGGGTCCAATATGGACACACCACTGGCCAGTCAACGACAGCAGTAGCCTCTCTGTGATATCATGTTTCAGAAAGGATAAAAACTGCTGTGCAACAGCTGAGATAGAGGAGTGAGAGTATGTGAGAAAAACAGCCCTAAAGACACCAAGGTTGGTGGAGAAGGAGCTCCAGGCACCAGGGCAGAGATTCCCCTGCAGCCCATGGGTCAGACCATGGTGAGGCAGGCGGTGGCCCTGTAGCCATGGAGGGTCATGGAGAGAGCAGAGATTCACCTGCACCCCATGGAGGACCTCATGCTGGAGTAAGTGAATATTCCCTGAAGGAAGCTGAAGCCCTTGGAGAGCCCAGGATGGAACAGGCTCCTGGCAGGAGCTATGATTCTGTTCGGGACCATGCTGGAGCAGGCTGTTCCTGAAGGACTGTACGCCATGGAAAGAACCCATGCCAGAGCAAATCTTGAAGAACTACATACAGCCTGTGGGAAGACCCACATTGGAGAAATGAATGAAGGGTCATATCTTGTGGAAGGACCCCTAGTCTGGAGCAAAGGAAGAGTGTAAGAAGGAAGGATCAGCAGTGACAAAACATTATGAACTGACTGCAAGCCCCATCCCCTGTCCCTCTGCACTGCTTTGGGGGTGGAGGAGGTAGAAGACTTGAGAGTGCAGCTGGGCCTCAAAAGAAAGAAGGGGTGTGGGAAAGGTGTTTTTAGATCTGTCCTTATTTCTCACTATCCTCATCTGCTATTAATTGGCAACAAATTAAATTAATTACCCAAAACCGAGCCTGTTTTGCTCATGATAGTAATTGGTAAGTATCCCTGTCTTTATCTCAACTCATGAGCTTTTCATCATACTTGTCCCCCTATCCTGTTGAGGATGGGAGTGACAGGGCAACTTGGTGGGCACCTGGTGATGAGCCGAGGTCACACCAGCCAGGGTCAACTCAACAGACCATTATCCAGATGGAAAAAGGGGATGTACCTAATGCATAGCTGAAGACACTGAAAATAAGTTTCCTAGAAACTTTACATAGAAATCACTTTCCCTCTATTTTACCTTCTTATATCTGTGGTTGTTAACAAATTTATAAATGAGAAGCTGGTGGCTCTTATTTTATAAAACAAAGCACCATATATGATAGGAACAAAACAAAATAAAATTACACTGACATTATCAGGAAACCTGAGGTAAATTGAAAATTTATTAGGGACATTTTATTATTTTAAAGGAGAAACTTCAAAATATAAGCATGCTGGTTACACAAAATGATCACATAAATATGGCAAAACAGATGTTTTTTTCCTGCATGCTGATCTTCATTCAGTTGCTCAGATATGACTGAACTTACGTTTTTCTAAAAAAGATTTGTAAAGTGAAATACTAATCACACTAAGTAGTAGGGAAACTGCTACTTCTCTATTAAAATAAGAAGTATAATAAAAATCTCAGGGCAATTATTTTTTCTGGCAGAACAAATCTACTTGCTTAATAAAAGGAAGTATTCATGTTCATGTTAAACCAATTTATTTGTGAATTAATGTATCCCTATGGAGATTCCATTGATTTAATTAGGGTGTAGACTACCTCTGCAGCTCCTCAAATTGGATGTTCAAACTTAAACAATGTAAATATTTCCTACAAGTTAAAACAGGAGTACTGAAAATAGTAGGATACATATTTCATGAAGTTGCACGTGAAAGTATTGGTAAATTGTATAGATTTGCTATTAAAAAAATCACACCAGTAGTAACTTTACAGCAGCAGCAGCAGACCACAGCAAAATCTGGTTCTTGCTTATTTACACATGCTACAATAAACCTTCTGGCAAACATGTTGTTTTATTGAATTCTATAAAATTTTGAGAAATAATCACATAAAATACATTTGACCGCATAAAGTAAGAGTGGCTATTTAGATAGCTTGATAGTTTTATAGGAAATAATGGATTAGGATCATTTGCAAATATACTCAAGCACTGAAGTATATAATGTTCAGGTTCCCAGTGATATGTGAAGTACAGAGATTTTGGGTAGCCTAGGAATGCCATGCTAATTTAGATTAGGTACTCGAAGAAGGTTAGCTGTAACATCTGCAAAGCATAAAATACATATAGAAAATCAAACACTTAAAACCAGGTGCCACAGCAGCCAGCATGCTGGCTGTACTACAATGACAACTGAGCCAGCATTATGCACTCATGGCCAAGAAAGCCAATGGTATCCTGGGGTGCATTAAGAATAGTGTGGCCAGCAGAACAAGGGAGGTCATCCTCCCTCTCTGCTGTGCCCTGGTGAGGCTGCATCTGGAGTACGCTGTCCAGTTCTGGACTCCCCCGTTCAAGAAAGATGGGGAACTGCTGGACAGAGGTCCAGAGGAGGGCCACAAAGATGATTAAGGGACTGGAACATCCCCTTTATGAGGAAAGGTTGAAAGACCTGGGTCTGATTAGCCTGGAGAAGACTGAGAAGGGATCTCATCCATGTTTATAAATATCTAAAGGGCAGGTGTTAAGAGGATGGGTCAGACTCTTTTCAGTGGTGCCCAGCGACAGGACAAGGGGCAACAGACACAAGCTGGAACACAGGAATTTCCACCTGTACTTGAGGAAAAAATTCTTTACCCTGAGGGTGACAGAGCACTGGAACAGGCTGCCCAGAGAGGTTGTGGAGTCTCCTTCTCTGGAGATATTCAAAACCTGCCTGGACGTCTTCCTGTGTGATCTGCTCGAGATGAACCTGCCTTGGCAGTGGGGTTGGACTAGATGAACTCCAGAGGTCCCTTCCAACCATGACCATTCTGTGATTCTGTGACAATAACTTTTTCTGTTCCTTTGTAGCCCAGACCACATCAGTTATTAGGTTAAGGAAACCTAAAAATTTTTTTGGCTAGGGATTAGTGGTAAGAGATCCTGTAGACAGTTTTGAGCTAAAATCCTTTCTTCAAACTGAAGTAGAAAGAGGATTTAGAAAAACAAGCAAGTAAGCAAGCAAAGAGCACCCATCCCCATCAAATCTGTTAGTGAAACAAAATGTCCCATAAGCATATCCAAACATTAAAAAAGGATGGTGAATAATTCACAAATGGTGAATAATGTAATGATGTATACGATCTGTAAAATCAAAACCTTAGAAGTGTGTGGGGTTTTTATCTACAGTGTAGTCCCATACTGAGTAAACTGAACAAGCTATGGAATGAAAAACAGATTATATGTTAGCTAAGCAATATGATGGACATATTGGTATAGTCCTAAGGATTTAATTTTGCTGTAATGTCATGGATCTTTAACTTTGTATACTGTCTCCAAGATAAGGCATCATCCAAGGCTGTGGATGTGTCAGTGAACATAAGACATTGAATTTCTTTTACATAAAGTTGTCAAATATATATACCCACACATTCAAAATAGGTACAGCTCTTCCTGATAATTATAGAACATGTTTATATGAGTATGCAAGGAGATCAAAACAAACACTACCAATAATGATGCACCCATTGATTTCAGATTACATCTACAGAAGTGTTACAATCTTGCAGAATCTTGTCATTGTTGTCTTCCCCAGAACCTATATACAGGCATTCCTTCAGGTGACCCTTGCACCACCTCCTGATTCACATGAATATGCAACTTCTCCCCATGATTGTGCTTGAAGGAAGATAGAGTTCCACAGGGGTAGAAGCTGTTCTAATGGGGATATTTTCTGTCTGAGCTAATGTTATAACCTGCAAAATAAAATGTTACTGCCATTAGGCACAGAGCTTGCTTTCATGTTCTGGGATAAGATATATGATAAGCCATTTAAGGCTGGCCATTGTCTATTACTGGCCTGACTTATCAAAATGTTCAGTAGCTTCTTTTTAACAGTTTTAATACCTTGTCACTCACTCCCTACTCACGCAATGACTGTGAAGCACAACCAAGCCTTCAGGGGAATGATAGTATCTCCTGGAAGAAAAAAAAGAAAGTCAGCATATTATGCATTCATTGACACAATTTTTTTAAATCTGTGTGATTCTGAACTCTCCTGTCTTTTAAAGGGAATGTATTACTTAATTCTGGAAGAATTTAAAAAAAAAAAAATCTGGGACTATGGTATGTACCTACAGGTTCATACTTTTTTGCACATATGGAAATATAAACACTCCAACAATTGTGAGAAGATGACAGTGTTTGGGTTTTTTAAGTACCTAAAATAATATATATTAATTGATTGATTGAACAGTCTGTTTTTATTGACCAAGTCCTAAACTCATTATGAATTCAAATTCTTCAATGTTCTGGGCCTACATGGCCATGCAGAACCTCCTATTTATTGGAATCAATTACTTGATAGGAGGATACCAGCAGAAAGCCCTACAAAGACTTATGAGTTAACTGCTAGAATCCTTTAGTTTTGGTGGTTTTGGTTTGGTTTGTGTCGGGTTTTTTTCTCTTTTAAATTTGTGTTCTTGTTTCAATTCCTTCTTTTTGTAACTACCTTTTGGAAACATCTGTCAGACATCCACAATTTCTTTTAAACACTTGTTAGGAAATTCATCTGCGATTGCTAAATAAAAAATTCACAAGTATTATAGGTATAAAAACTTACAAAATCTATGTCTATGTCTATGTTTCTGTGGGATATTTCGCAGCTCTTCTAAATGTATTTCAGGTATGGGATTTTTCTTTCTTACTTGAGAGCTTTGAAAAAGATTGTAAAAATCTGAAACTGCTTATCCTAGAACATTTATAATGTCACACTTAAAGACAATATATCCAGTGAAATACTAGGAAGTCATAGGACTTCAAAAATTCTATTCATAAATATTTAAAAGATTTGTGTTAATGCTTGAAGATTGAATTCAGAATCTGCCAGGTAAACATATACTGTGCTGCATCATAACCATGCTATGATTTGAAACACTTTCAGTTTATTTATTCTCAGTTCTGTCACACATGCTTGCAGTACTCCAAACTGTGTAAGTCTGATACCTTAGTTCAGGCTACTATATTTAATAAAGAAACATGATACAGTACACTGTTGTATAAATTCTTTGCCTTATTATTAATAAATATGGATGACTTTATAAATGAGGATCTGAAATTCTTTTTTTTTTTTTTTAATGACTCCCAATCTAGATGGAGAAAATACAGTTTTATCTAAATGTTAACCACAAAGCTGCCAGGAGAGAGTCATGCTTGTCACTATCTGTCTTCTTTCCAAGGTAAAACTGAATAATACATCTTCCCTGAAGATTTCAGCATGTAAAAGTAATGTATACAAATAAGTGAGGAAGATTGCTCACACAAAAAAATGTAGAGTATAGCTGTAGCTCAGTGTTAAAGAGATCAAATTACAAAGGAAGACATTCATTCACAAAACTGATACCACAAGAACTACAAAACTTCATGGAGAACCTTAGCTGAAAGGAATTGGCAAAGAATTTTTTAGGGATTTTATCACTCTTTTTTGTCCTGTATTAATGTTCATGTATACCCTTTTGAGTATGAATATCAGGAAAGAACTAACAAACTAAGGAATTCAACACTTAAATCCAGAGAGGTGCTAAGAGAGATTGTCTAAATGTGTAGATATAAATTTGATTACTTTCCCTTTTTTTTAATCTGATCAATTAGTCATCTTTTTATTCACTAACTCTGCTCTTGTGAGACCCCACCTGGAGTACTGCGTCCAGCTCTGGGGCCATCAACATAAGGATATAGACCAGTTGGAGTGAGTACAGAGGAGGCCACGAAGATGGTCAGAGGGCTGGAGCACCTCTGCTATGAAGAGAGGCTGAGAGAATTAAGCTTGTTCAGCTTGGAGAAGAGGAGGCTCCGGGGACACCTTATAGTACCTTCCAGTACCTGAAGGGGCTACAAGGAAGCTGGGGGGGACTTTTTACAAGGGCCTGTAGTGACAGGACAAGGGGTGATGAGTTTAAATTGAAAGCAGGGAGGTTTAGATTAGATATCAGGAAGAAGTTCTTCATGGAGAGGCTGGTGAGGCACTGGAACAGGTTGCCCAGAGAAGCTGTGGATGCCCCAAGGCGTGGCTGGAGGAGGCTTTGAGCAACCTGGTCTAGTGGAAGGTGTCCCTGCCCATGGCAGGGGGGTTGGTACTAGATGGTGTTTAAGGTGCCTTCCACCCAAACCATTCTATGATTCTATGAAGGACAATCTTTATTGAAAAGACATTAAGTGTGCCTGTCAATAAATTAAGGTTCCAGAGACTTATGAATGTTGTCATTATCAAATATCAATCATCAAAAATATCAGCTTTCAGAATTTCCGTGGGCCTGTGCCAGAGTGCCATATTATCTGACCAGGTTCTTTTAGATTTTCCACATGTGGAGTGTGTAATGTTTAATGTCAAATGTACTTATTCTAAGATATTTGATGTTATGTAGGATTACTGATTTAGGAGATTGATACAGAATATACAGAAAATGTTATACAAACATAAGTTACGCTTAACAAAATAAAGCAATTGCAATGCACAGTTAAGTCACTATGTGATTTCCGTTACTGGCCTCTATAATATGCTTACTGTGATGATGTTGACATCTCCAGTTGCCAGGAAATAACATCTGTGTTCAAGCCAGCTCAAGCCTGCTAGTCTCCTTGAAATTATTTCCTTAGTTTCTTACTTGTCATCCTGTGTTGGACTGAGCCATGTATTTACTCCACCCATATTAGCCTGACGAATTCAGGGAGACATTCACACTCTTTGGACCAACTCAGGGAGAAACATCTACACCACCAGCTGATCTACTCAACTGACATACCTGTTTATCTAAAGAAAAGGGCACCCTGTGGTGCCCTTTGTGTTGACATGAATTCAGCTTCTTTTCAACAGCTCTGATCAGTCAAAACTTGCCTGATTCCCTGAGCTTTACGGGCACATCACCCTTGCCCATCTCCACTGAGCCGTCTTCCATTGTAGGGGCTTATTGTTCAGTCACAGAACAGAAGTTAGGGGAGAATTACTTGTTATTTGCTGTATTCCCTTCCAACATTTTTTGCTAGATTTTCAGAAAGCATTGGACTTAGTCCTGTTACTTTGTTCTACAGACCAAGTAACATGCCTTTTGCCTGTAAGTGTCAAAATGTACTTTTAATGACAAAAAGTAACTGTCATTTTGCCTGTAAATATTCATGTTCCTGGTAAATGAAATCATATTTATGGTAGTTATTTGTCCACCATTTTACTCCAGACATCTGAAATATTGCCAATTACTTTCCATTGACAATAAAAGGATCAGCTAGAATAACTATCTGAAATGCAGTTGACTATGGTTTAGGTGACTACATGTGGCCCTATGACTAACAGAAATCTACAACCAAAACATAGCTTCGAATAATGAGAGAAAAAATTATTAGAACTGAGTTCTTCCCTATTCAGTTGTTTCTTCTATACTCTAAAAATGATTTTGTAAATGACACTACACAAAAATAAGTCATTTTTAATATGGAAAAAAATTAGCTCCCAGTTGCTAAAGCTTCCAGTCATTTCATCCACTAGATCTGAATGAAAAACAATGAACCACCTCACTAGTAACACTTACGACTGCTATTAAATGCTGGGAAAACATTTAATTGACAAGGACTAAGTCACGGCCAAAAAAGAGATTTTGGATCATAAAGACAACACAGGCATGGCCTAGTGTGTATAATGCAGTCATTTAAGTTTTAAGTGCATAAAGTCATTGAGTCAGTGTATAAAGTACAAGCATTTGAGGATATCTAAAGGAATATCCCAGTTCTCCAAGTTGTGTGGAAATATGGAGGAACACAAAGACTAGTCAAACAAAAAGAATATATGAAGGTTAGAAATTGTTTAAAAATCAAAACCAGTTGAACTTGGCTAACAGGTTAGGATTTATTTTTGTCTAAAACATTATTTTTACCAATATGTTATCAAAATAAAGGCATATTATTTTTCTTAAAAGTATAAGATTAAAAAAAAATCAAATAACCGACATGTTCTTAATTTGCTGATTGTCAGAAAGAAAACAAACTAAAAAACTTTTGATATGTTCCATTAAATATGTCTTTGTTAGTATCCTATATGACCCATCTATTAAATCTGTATAGGTTCTCTATTCAAGCAGCTTTGAACAAGGATTTAGAAAGTCTTAACTGTTTTCCCAAATGACATAGCAGATTGCTTCAAAATCAATTATGTTACCTTTAGAAATTCTAATGTAAACCTTTTGCAGAATTGGATTTTTGAGTTCTATATTCATGAGACAAAAACATTACTACTGAGCATAGAGTTTTAAAGCTCATTTTCTTTCACTATACATACACTTTCTATGATTTTCTTATTTCATGCACAGGCCAGAATGTCTAATGATAACCTAAAGTTAAAGTAATGCAACATTTTTGTAAACCATATATTGTCCTAGAACATGGAGTCTTATGTTTGCAGAGAATGGGCTAGAATTCAATCAGGAAATACATTTCATAGAATCATAGAATGGTTTGGGTTAGAAGGCACATTAAAGATCATTTAGTCCCAACCCCCCTGCCATGGGCAGGGACACCTTCCACTAGACCAGGTTGCTCAAAGCCTCATCCAGCCTGCCCTTGAAGACTTCCAGGGATGGGACATCCACAGCTTCTCTGGGCAACCTGTTCCAGTGCCTTACCACCCTCTCCATGAAGAACTTCTTCCTGATATCTAATCACAACCTCCACACTTTCAGTTTTAACCCATTAACCCTTTTCCTATCACTACAGGCCCTTGTAAAAAGTCCCCTCCTAGCTTTGTTGTAGGCCCCCTTCAGGTATTTATAATTTCTTCTTCTAGTTTTGCATGTAGAGCCATCACTGCTTGCAATATTCTTGTTTGGTTTATTAAGTTCTTATTTCCCATTCTGTGGATTTCTTTGAATGTGACTTGATCGAAGGAGAAAAGAGTCATATCAAGACCTGAATTAAACCCTATTAATGTCATGTGTTTAATAGGTCCATGAGGTAGGAAAGTACCTGCTATTATTTTCCTCTTTAAGCAGGGAAAGAAGGCACTTCCAGAGGACATTTCTGACTCTGGAACCTGATCTGCCTTCTGTGTTACCTACAGTGGTTTCTATGATCTTTGTCTATATATTTTGGTTGATATAGAGAAGATTGTGCAACCTAAGGCCTTGCAAGATAAAGGAAATAAAAATAGGCAGAAGTGAACCTGTTGAGACCAATAGTATTTCAGGACTTGAAAAAATGCTGACATAAGAGAAAAGTATTTCCCATGTGACTGATAAAAGTCTGGACAGTAAAAACTCACAGGGACTCTCTACTGATACTGCAAGTCAGATTATCTGAGGAGCAGAACAGCCCAATACTCATTTCTATTATGTGTATTAGCCAATACATAGCTCCTGTATATTCCTTTATATATTCTTGCTAACAGTCTTTTTTCATTAGTAAAACATGCCTGAAAATTACAGAGTTCATCTGGAGTTCCTGGTCTCTCTCCATTTACTACACAAAGAAGTTAGAAAGCTGATTGGTGTCTAAACTGAGAAAAATCCCATATATAATGGAGGTATGCAAAATTTTATGATGGGTTAGCAGTCTGTGACCACTCAGATTTGCAGTGATAATTGCAAATTCACAGGCCACAACTAAAGAACTGCTGTCTTTGAGATTTCTGCATTGCATAGAAATATAGAAACTGGTCTTATATGATCAATCCATATGCTTAACATTTTATATGGGCTATTTTCCATATTTTCATGAGCCTTGAGCTTAAAAGTTTGGGTTTGTGGCTTTATTTTTAATAGTAAGGGGAAAAAAACCAAAACCCAACTGAGGCAAAATTATTTTACTTTTTAAATAGCCTTTGAACTATAAAACATAGATGCAAATTGAATTCATATTATCTTATACTGACTCACTCACAGGTCTTAGCCATCAATGCTGGTAGCATTGCTTAAATCAGAAACTTATTTTAGAGCATTTGTGGGTTTTTTTGGTCGCATTTTTTCTCTTAATACGCAGCCTACTGGTAATTTTAAGTAGTCTTTTTTTTTTTTTAATTCTTATTATCTTTTTCTTACGTGTTCTCAAAAGGGATAGTTTGCTTTCTTCATTTTTTTCTCATTTTCAATGTATTTAGAAACATCTGTTTACTTTTTCTGTTTTGTATTTTATTTTTATTCGCATTCTCAGAGTGTACCTTGAAAAAAATATTAGAGATCTAAAAAAATAACAGTCAAATGATGTTAAAAGAATTGCATGTTAGCCATCCTTGCAGAAACTGACACTTACATTGACATTAACACAGTTTGTAGAAAAAAATAAATTCTAGAATGAATTGATATATTTGGTTTTATAACATTATTTTACATGTTCTTCTTGAGTTTTGAGAAATTGTAAGGATAATATCCCATAACTTCAATATAAATTCAAGCATTCTACATAATGTTCCATTCCAAATGAACCCCCCCCGAAAAGAAACCAACAAACCCACAAAAGAAAACACTGCTAAACTATCTTAATTTTTAAAATCTTATTCAAATATCATCTTGATATATTCTGAACATGATTTTGATTAAATACCCATTGTCCTACTGAAAATGTTAGAAGATATTTTATTTCTGAAATCACATCTGTCAGAAATGTCAGGGTCTCTGGAGTTAGAAGTCAAAGTCACTTGGAATTGCATCTGTGAACAAAGCAGAATTCCAAAATGCTTCTGTAATGAACCAGTATTTATTAGATATAAACCGATGAGATTTTAACTTTCTTGATACAGCTGGAGTTAATTCCAGATACAGACACAAGAGGCAAAAAACTTTAAGAATAAATGGTAGAGCTTGCTCCCATCTTAGAAGAAACTTTTTAGTTCCTGATGTGGAAATTTTTGTGTCTATTGCTGTTAACTAAAGCATCTAGGATTATTTAGGACTTCAACACTTTAAAATTACTAAAGCAAAGGTAAAATGATTGCTCCTGTGAAAGAGATTGCTGGCTCTTTTTTTTCTTAAATATGCTAGGTTACCTCCTAGTGGCCTAAACTGTGAGGTTGGGCAGACTTTTTACCTGAAGTGGACATGCCAAAAGAAACTAAAGACATACTACCTCTGAAGATAGGCTTTATTAGAACTCAAAATAATAAATTAGAGCAGATAAGAGGGTTCTTTGAAATGAATCCATACATGTCGAGTTATCAGCACAACATAAAGCCCTGCCTGATGAGTTTGCAACAGGCTTGTGTTTCAGATAAGTGCAGATTAACCTCAGGGAAGACATACCCCAGTCAGAGCTGTTACAAAAGAGGCTAGATGTCCTCATCACAGCCTTGTTTATCCAAATGTTCGGTATTAATTTTCAGAAAAAAGCACAGAAAAATTTGTGTTTGATGATGTTTACTTACACTGTGGTACTGACGTAAAGCACAGAGTTATCAGCAAATGTGAGCTGCTGAAGGCAGATGAACCATGGGAACACCACGCCCTGCACCACAGCACAAGGGAGCAGGGAGTACACAGTGCCTGCTTCACTGGCCATCCTTTAAATCAGAGATATGTCTACTGTTCCTGTTTTTTGTCACACTGCTCTCCTCCATCTCCCTCAAGCTATACATGTACAAAGACACACCACCAACACACTCACATCTAAGACAAGATTATTTGTCAAGAACCTGAACACCATTCAAGCTGACATTAAGGCCACAGAAAGCAATGCTGCTTGGTATTTAAAATGCCAGGATGCTAATACTGGCCTGAGAAGCAACAAACACTTCAGTCCTTTCAGCTTCCATCTCATTATTATGTCAATCACCAGGTTCACCCACAAGGCCCACAGACAGTTGGAGTCAACTATCATTTCTGTGATTATAAAGTGTGTGTGAGGACTAAATTCCTAATGCTACATATTCTACACACCTTGGCACGGATGCAAGTAAATATATCAAAGTACATGAGTAAGGCCTTCAGAACAGGGCCATGTATAAACAAGTGTTACTTTGTGTTAATGACTGCAGCGATGACAGAATGTTATGGAGTAGTAAATGCAGTACACTTGGTATATTTTACTTGGAATGGGATACTACTTGACACAACATTCCGCAAACTTCTGGCTTAGCACTGGCACAGAGGCAAATATATGGGCCAGATGAGAATCTGACCTCACCTTTTCAAAGCCACTATTACTTTCACAATTACCTTGTATGACTGTGACAAGAGAAAATAAAATTTTAACTGTGTGCCCAGCCAGTAAATCTTGCGGTAGCCTGTTTTCTCTAGCAATAACACCTCACCCAAAACATGACTTGCTCAAAAAGAAAAATCTTTAAAATGTTCCAAAAGGCCCTAATTTTCCACAAGTCTTAAACTTCCCTGGTTTCCCTCTTGGCGTTTTGAAGCCTCTGTAAGTACTTTGAGGGTTCACTACTATAAACTTGATCATCCAATCAAAAAATAGGAAATACATAATAACTTTCACCAAATGCTATTATAACATGCACCAAAATGATGTTTTAGTTTCAAACCACAAGTATCAAATACTTTGTAAACAATATATTCCAGGGAAAGCCTGAGAAAGCAATCTGAATGGCGAGGAAATTCAGAGCAGCTATGGAATGACTGAAGTCTTCTGGTCAGCAGAACAAAGAATGAATTTATCCAGTAGTTTTTCAGAGTGAACAGACATTACAGATCGCCTTAGGTAGAAGAGGAGCTTTTATCTGTAGGCAGATTGAAGAGAAACAGAACCAAGAAACTTCTAAATTGGAATAGTTCACCTGGACAGGAAGAGCAATGTGAGAACCATCTAAAATAATCAATAGTTTGCAGCTGTGGTTACTTAATTGTAAGCAACAGTCAAAATTTCTTCTCTATGTTAAAAAGCAGAAATAATCAACCTTCAGCCTCATCACTAACAATATTTGCCAAACCTGTATGAAAACAAATGTTTAGCTCCATCAGGTTCCTTCTCATTAACCTTGTATGAAGGTCTTGTTCACTTTTGAAACGTCTGAAATTACAGCAATTAATTATATCATGAGGCTGGAATGATCTGTCCATCACTAGTAGCTTTGAAGGGTAATATTAAAAATGTGTGAGTTTCAGGAACATGGCATTTTTAATTCTCACTTCAGCCACCTACTGTGTCTCCTCAAGGCTTCTTACAGTTCATTTAACAATGTTTCAGACTGCTTTTTCCACACTTAGTAGAATAATTGACATGCATGTTTTGAAAAGTGATCAGGGGATTGTGGGGGATGGGTAAGAACAAGTGACACCTCTCTTGCTCAATAATTCCATTAGAAGGAAAACAAACTTGCACAGAATTAATGAAAACTTTATGCAATTTCACAGATTATTTTTTGGCAACTGATTAAAAATAAAAACCACTAGGGTTCTGAGGGTTCCTATTCCACATTCTTTTTAGAAATGCGACAATACTGTCACTGGTTATGTTTGCCAGTGATGTTCTGCATAAAGAGAGGGGGGTGCCTGTTTAGTTTTTTTCACTTTCGCATGGTAGCCTCGTATTTGCAATTTGTTCTCCATGTACCAGGTATTATTTCCTGATTCTACTATTTACTTCAGTTTATTTTATAATTTAATTATTTTATTTATGCAAATACCGATGTGGGGGAGGGGAGGGGGGGAGTAGGGGGAAAGTAAAAAAAAAAAGAAAAAAGAAAAAAGAAAAAGGAAGAAAAAGAAAAGAAGCTTTGCAAAGCTCCAGGTGTCTTTGGCACAAGTTCTAGGAGCAAGAGAAAACTAAATAGCAGTTTTAACTGCTCCCTCACCACAGTTATCCTCTTCCCCATAAATTATAGGCAGTAAAATTTGGGCATGATAGTTAGCCTCTTTCTTTTTTCAAGATTCCTCACAAGTGAACTTCCAAAGTGAAATCTGAAGGTTCGTTTTATCCCAAGTGTTTGGTCTTTCACAAGAACTTTCTACAGATAATCCCTTAAATGAAAGAAATCTCAATTCCTCTTATTTCAGTAATAAAATTAGAGACCTGGCAGAGAAGACAATGAAGTCAATAGGTCACAACCAACAAGATCTTTTAAGGTTAGATTTGGTTATTTGATTTTTTTAATTTACATTTTATTAAAATCTGCAGTGATGTTTATTTGCATTATGATTATAGTCAAAGATATAGACACCAATGTACTATGTGCTCTAAAAATGGATACAAAAACTTAGTCCATTCCTCTCAGAAAGAGTTTCCTGCATGATTTCAGGAATGGACAAATAAACGTCTCTAAAAGATTTACTCTTTTTTAATCTGATTTTCATCTGAGGAAGATATTGTAAGTCTTAACACTGGTAGCAAGAAACAGCATTTTTTAAAGTTTAAGCTTTAAATCTAAAAAAGATGGGACTGCAAATATTCTGAGATTCAGTGTTCATGAGCATATTACTTTCTCAGTACTACTACGTTATTATTGTTGAGAACTTTTCTCCTGCTAAGGGCTTCAAAATTACTCATCCTTCAATTTTTTAGCTGTAAGAATTATTTGTCCTTATATGTTGTAATCTTTCATCAGCAAAAACTATCAATGAATACTAAGGTTTACTACAGGTAGAGTTTTTGCCTTTTTTTTTTTTAATTTTTATTTAATAATAATTATTACCTTAAATAGTGATAATCTTGAAATCTTTTTTGTAATACGGTGTATGCTGCAGATGCTTGTTTCCATCTGTGACATATTATTACAACACAGTTTAATAATAAAAATCAATATTATAAATTATATTAAACTGTTAAGTACTGATGTGCATTTAGCAAAGTTCCTCTCAATTCATGTTTTCTCAGCTGAGGAAAGAATTTCACTAGCATCAGAACTTTCTTCGAAGTATGTTGTCTGAAACAGTACAAAAGGGGAAAAATCTACCCCCTTTTAAGACACAAACATTATTCTTATTTTAATTCACTTCTATTACATTACTCATTTTGACTTACTTTTATATCTATGACAGAATATCTAGAGAGTCTAGCTATCCTGATAGCATGGAAGTAACACTTTGTAGTTTTAATACACAGATACATGTGTCTACACCAGACATCTGGTTTTGTATCAGCATTCAACTTTTCTTTTTCTATACTTCTGTATTAGTGCCCAGCTTCTCAAAATGTGTTTGTGCATGAGCTGACTCCTCTGGTAAAAAAAAACACATAAAACAATCAGAAGACTAAGCAAAAAGGCATATAAGGCATACTGCCAGTAATTATATGAGGAAAAAGATAGTAATTACCCTGGGAAAGAACAATTTCAAAAATATTCCATGTTTTGCAGATAAAATGTATATTTTTGTTTTGTATTTCTTTTTGAGCCCTTTTTCAAGAGTATATTGATAAAGAACTGAGATGGACTGATCGTATTCACCATTGCCGATCTTTAGTGCACCTTGCAAAAAACTGACGAATTTGTATCCTACTGAATCTAAACACCAGTGTTACCTGAACGGCACTGAACAGGAACTATGAAATGTCAATTATTCAGAGAAAGCAAACTCTTCTCCTCATCTTCCATAACATATGGAAACAGCCATATACTTTGCCCCATGATGCCCACTAAACGATATGCATTAGCAAAATATGGTGCTGTTTTAACATGTCACTGAATCCCCAGCTGAGGAAGGCAGGAAGATAATATGACACCCCCTTCCTAACTAATTCAGCACAATCAAATGTGAGCTCAATGTCATTAAAACTGTGTTTATAAAATGTCCTTTGAAAATTAGATTGGAATTATTACTGGTTTGTTCACTAGATAGTTAGAGGAGAGGGAATCAGACTTTCAGTTCACAAAATAACAAGCTTTCAGGGTCTTGGGTACACCCACATGTTCTGCAACCTCTTCACCCTACTTCCAAGAGTTTGACTGCTTACTACCAGCTCTGATGTGGTCCAGTTCTGTTACTTAATGCATGCTCATGATGCCAAGCTAGTCACCACATCTACATCCCATGGGAGTTAACCAAGGTCTTTAGATGTCATGTGGTATCTCTTTGGCACTGAGACACTATTTCCCTCAGCGTTTTTTGCCTCCCCATTCAAAAACTCCAAAAGTAATGAGAAGCGGCCATGTCACTGCCATCTGGAACAGTGTTTATTGTACTTTATTGTAGTTTTTGTGGTCTGTAACTGTCTTCCATCTTTTGCTTTGCTCTCTTCAGTTACACAGTTTGCTCTTTGATGTGTTTGACATGTATCATGCAGATTTTTGTAGTAGGTTAAGTGAGACTGAGGCACAGATACAGGTACAACAACCCAAAAATGTATTGTGTAAGATAGGATTGTATATATTTATGATTAAATATTCATAATGTTAAAATAAAACTAACCTTATTCATTTCAGACCCAGACAATGAAGAAAAGTCCCTAGATTAAAAGTTGTTTCAAAAATTAGCTATAAAACACATCAGCAGAAGGGAGTTGTTGTGTTGGTTTTGGGTTTTTTGGTTTGTTTGGTTTGGGGTTTTTTTGTTTGTTTTTTTAATGCTAATCTTGATAAAAGAAAATAATATAAAACGTTTTGTCTCTTGAAATATCAATTTCTGCTCATATTCTCAGAGAAAAGAAAGCTGTATATTGGATTGTTTGGAGGTGGAGGGAGGACATGGGTTGAGATACCCATGCATACACAGATGTGTGTGTATGCCTAATGGATTTTGTGACTAACGTAAGAGGAGAAAAAGAGCAGCATTTGAGAGCCAGAGGCTGTAAATTTTTACTGAATACTTCAAGTACTGAATGACATGGGTGCAGTCTATAAAATTCTACTTTTTCAGACACGTATTTTTCTGTTGCATAGTCAGGACAAGCCCAGAAACAACAGTCATCAAGATATAGCTAGTTCAGTCATTTTCAGCAGCTGTTTGGAGCAGAATAATTCTGAGTGAGCCATTTCAGCAACTAGAAATTGCAGCCATCTACTGGTAACTGCCAAAATGTCAGTCAGAGACTTAAGGGCTTGGCATCTATTTATATTATCTCCCCAGACACATTCAAGCTTGTACAAGTAGCTGCTGAACACCACTTGAAGAAAGTGATATCTACAGTGTGGTGTCTGGCCCTTTTGAACCTCTGTTATTTCACTGTTGTATTCTTTACATTATTTTTGCATATTCACACTGATACCATTTAAACATTTAAGACATCTAACATGGTTTATAAAAATAAAAAGAAATCTAATAATATAAGCTTCTATGTTTTCCTTGCTTTTTTTTTTTTCAGTAGAAGGCATAAGCAGAAATATTAACTGATAAATCTTGCCTCATGGTTATAGAAAAACAAATGTACTTGCTGTTTGAAAGAACAGCTTAGTGGTGGTGGCCTGCTTTCTTGAAACTGTACAGAGCGTGCATAATAAGGCACCATCTAAGTTAATTTTATGCCCAAATTACTGACTTCTGCTGTACTATTCAAATATTTATTTATTTGCTTTCTATTAGACATGGGAGGTTCTCAAGTTCTGACCGTAGGAGAATCCTCATTGTTATGATCTCCAGTACAATTACTCTCTAGTTGCTGAGTTACACTGCTTATTAACCATGATAGGAATGCAGAAAGATTCTCTCTGCTGCTTTGGGAATACCATGTTTTTGTGTTTTAACAAGGAATAGACTGTTTTGGAGGGGCTCCTAGACAAGGGAAATCTCAAGGGGAGCATGAGAGACACAGAAAATATTTGGACCAGGTACAGGATATGAAGGAGTTTTCCTTTCTTAAATCTTCTATTTGAATGACTGTTTTATCTCAACATTCGTCATAGCTGTCTGGGTTATTTCACTTCTCTGCAGGCAAGATCCGTACCTTCTCTTCACTAGTCCCTGGATGGCAATTTCTAATGAAGTTATATGTATGTACAGTTTAGATTTTAATGCCCCAGAAATTCTGGTGCCTTGAATGAAATCCTAGCATTCAATATTGACTTTTTTCTTGTGCTTATATTCTTTGATAAGAGGCAACAAGTACTTGTTTTAGCAGGTAAGGAAAAACAATGAAGATAAGCTTTTCAGTAGCAATTGTATTGGCTCAGTGCTAAATAATGTGTTGCTGTGTCTTGTCAGTAAATTCTGACTTAAGTTATAAGGTACACTAACAGCTTAGTACATTTGAATTTGGTGTAAAGTTCTGTATAGTTTAACTAACAAGCTAACTCTGTCAAATAAATGATGCTAAGTGAGGTTCAAGACATGGACATGTGGCAGTTTGAAATTTTCTTTTCGACTAGGTACACAGCAAGTTTTTGTTTCTGACAAATCAGTGAAGCTCAATGGCTCTAACAGTTGCATCACATCAAGAGAAAGACAGTGTGATGTAAGCAAGGTGCCTTCTGTGGCAAAAATATGCTGTTAATTCTGCTTGTGTTAAGAACAGGATGATTCCACTCCCCTGGAAAGAATATCACTCACCCACATTTGTAATCAGATTTCCAATAAGAAAAATGTAATTCAGTTTTATAGGAACGACATTCCCATTGCATTCACCGATATAGGATCCATGTATGCATGTAAATGAAGAAAGTATACTTTTCCATGTTAAACTAATTGAAAGTTACCTTGTAGATTGTAATATTTCTCTGAAAAATGGTGGAAATTACCTATATTTATTCTTTTAAAGGTAAGAGTTCAAGATGAAATAAAACCAAGATGTAAAATATCTGGCTCATATTTTTCCTCTCACTTGAATGCTTGTTGCACTTAAACACTCTGATTCTATGTGTATATTTACAATTTGGCTCTGACATTCCTATTTGTAAACATGTTTTTGTCAGAAATATAACAATTAAGCTCTTACTGTTGTCATACTCAGGACTATCCCTTCGCTGACACTTACCTGTTGAAATAGCATGCAGTTAATTGTTTACAATGATACAGTACATTGTAACCACACCTCTCTTGTCCAAAATAATAATTGTAAAATGTCATATACCACTACAATCTACTGAGTGCAGCAGAATTATGGGATCTCATAGGACTGACTAATGGAAGGGAAATCAAATATGATGAAATATTCAAAGTGTATTCTGCTTTATTTATATAGCTGTACCAATCAAGTAGACCAGTAGTTTGAAAAGAGTATACAATCAATACTTCAGTCCAGAAATTTCATCAATTTCTCATTCTATTTCTGAGAAAAGAAATAGGTCTCCAGCACAGACTGAGTTCAAAAATCTTCCTATGACACACAATGCAGTGCAGTTCAGGCATGAAAGTAGTTGTCTAGAAACTAGGTAGTCCCCTCTGCTTGGAATTTCTGGTGATGAGCACGGGGACTGCTTTTCAAAACTTCTGTGGGTATGCTTCTTCAAGTGTTGATAGCATTTCTGAATGATTATTTGAGAAAAATATTATAGCAACTTAGCCATTCCAACTTAATTTCAAATTTATTGTAAACAAATGAAAAAATAAAAACCATATCAACGGATAGGATGATACAAAACAAAGCTGACCATGTTTATGATTCCCTCAGTTGTATTTCTCTCATTGCCTGATACATAATCATAGAATTTGTAGATGCTTTTAGGTGCCTGCTTGCTTTCTTGCTTCGATTCCCTCACAAGACATCAATTCTTCTGGTTATATATATGTCATTATTCCCTGAACAATCATTGTTTAGGCATGAAGTATTTTCTTTTTACACCAGTCATACCAACATGAATGTCTTTTGTAACCTTGCAATACAATTTCCCAGCAGAAGTACTAGGCTCTCAAACTGTGATGACATTTGTCACTGTTTAGAAAAAGGCAATAACAAAATGGAAGAGAAAATCATGATGACCTCATATCCCATATTGGGACCTCATGTAGACTCATTTTACAATACTTTCTGCCATGAAGACAGGGTAGTTCATTTAAAAATGTCTCAGGGCTACAACACCAAGGCATTGCATTGCATAGTTTGGATACGACTAAGTTTGCCTGCCTGACTCTTCTTCTGGGCTGCATCATGTCTCTCACAGAACAGCGAATCTGTGTAATTTGTGAAATTGTATATACCAGTGTTTCAGGTGTTTTGGTATCTGAGCCTCCATTTCATCTCCACACAGTTACTTAATCTGAAAACATCATAACAGTTAAAAACCTTCTTAAAATCAAATAAAAGATACAAAAGTTGTACATGGGAAAGCAGAAAAGATGAAGCATGCCACAAATCTATTAGAATGAAAAAAGTTAAAAAGAAAATAAAAGGAAACTAGATTACATTCTGTGCACATGAACCATGATTCAAAACCTGTGCAGTGAACAGGAAGCCTTGTCATGACTGGTACTGAATCAAACCTACATGTGGTTCTACTGGTCAAAACTGTAAGTGTTGTCAAAAACAAAGTAAATTTAGGCAGCTGACATTAGAGAATATTTTACTATGAAATTTGCAGATGAACAAACTTTCTGATTATCTAGAACCTCAAAATGCTGACTGTCCATCTTATCTGATCAAAGCTTGACAGAAGTAAACAGCATAAATATTTACTCTTAGCACAGACATTCTCTTCGACTTGGACATTTTTGATTTATGAACATATAGAAAAAGTTTATGTACACATACAAACATTATTCTCAGTTGAAAGAACTTTTTGGAAGATCTTGGACTTGCTTTTCATGTTGGATTTCCCTCCTTTTATCTATAGTTAATATATAAATTAACTAACTCGTAATATATAAATTAACTAATATATAAATTAACTAATATAAATATTAGCATATAAATTATATTCATATTATATAAATATTTATATACTATATTATG
>NW_010270007.1:0-8796 GCF_000690775.1 Eurypyga helias
CTAGCCGGGGTTAAACCACGACACTTGGATTGGTGTTAGCACTGTCAAGGTGACAGCCTTTTCCTTGCTTCACAAGTTTTTGGAGTCTAACTCCAATAATGTGTACTGCAGACTTTCATATTGTTTATATTGAAAGCCATCTTTTTTTTTTTTTTGGTAAAGTTTCTCTTTCTTCCCCATCGAGGTCATCCTGAAGATATTTCAGGTCTTTGGCTTCCAGGGTAGACAGACTTTCAATACAATTTCATAAGTAAAAGGACAGTCCCTTTATAAATCAAAAGAAGACGTTAGTTTGGGACCACCTAATTAATGCTTAATTAGGTGCTTATATAATAATGCTGTAAAATTCTGGTATTGAATTAATATGCTGCTGTATTACCTTCTTCCTCTTCTTACAAGAGACAATAACAGGAATTTCAGATCTTCACTACTGGCATTTGTAAGATCATGTAAAATTCCAGGACACCGGCAATGGAGCGGTAAAAGATGGAGTGAAAGAGAATTTGGAGTCTTACTTTGTCCCTTTCTTAAGCCTCAGAACTTTCCTTTAGGACCAAGATCACTATGCTTTGATAGCACAGAGATGCTAATTTTGAAAAAAAAATGATCAAAGGAACCAGTGTATTTATTGGGCAGAGAAAAATACAGAAGTGTTTCCTGGTGGTTGCAGACATTAGGCACAGAAATAGGACCCCCCTCCCTTACACACATTTAATGAAAAAGACAGCTTTCGTAGAAAGTGTCATTTAGTAAAAGAAAAAATAATTGTCCAACAAGACACCAGTGTAGAAGCTTACAAGCAGCCATAGAAAAGCATATCTAATTCATTGGTATGAGATTTCGGGGTGCAGTTTTTACTGGGTCTGACAAAGTACATTGTGATCTCTTTGGAATGAGACTTCATGGAAATATACTAACAGCCCGTGCACAGATCCAGAAAACATTCCTGTATTTGAAGTGGTTTAGCAAAATTCATTTATCCATTAAATCAAGAATTGTGTTTAGGCTGCAGGACCTGATGGCCCACATAATGTGCACTGAGCTCCTAGCAGTCATATGTAAACTGTCTAATCACTCTCAGCTGTGTTATAGCAAATAAGTGGAAACTTAATGTCTACCAGCACTGGTACCTGTATCTGTAACAGTAGTAGACGTTCCTCTTACAGTTCCTTAAAAAATTATGAGATCCCTCAGAAAAAATTGTTTAGATTTCTTCAGGTTTTTTTACTACTACTTTTAAAAGCTGCTGTTACAGCTTGGCTGCCTGTTGTCCATGTTGCATAGTTTTCTTTGAACAAAAGCCAGTCCTTTTTTGGCAAGTACTTTGCCATTTGAAGAACTGTCAGTAGGGAGAGATGCATTTCTGTGTTGACACAATGATGATTTTAACAGGTCATTAATGCACTGGAGGATGCTCCAGAACTTTCTTGGATACAGAGGTCCTTGCGATGAACCATGCTTTGTGAATCCCAGGGCATTGTAAAATGGGCAACTCGGTCTTGTCCACTGAGTTGGCTTTCATATTGGTGAAAGACCCGTGAACTCTTTTGCAGTAGCATTTGATATTACTCCTCGCTCACTTGGTGTGAGTGGGGGGAAAAAAAAATAGCACCCTATGCTCTGTAGAAAGATATTTTCTTTTCAGTTTCTATAATGTTACTTGATTCGTTGGAATTTTTCAGATATTGAACCGAGGAACCCAAATCTACTCAAATGTATTAAAAGACTTGGGAGAGAGTAGCCTGAAGGTAGGGTTGTGGTGGGTAGATGGTATAGCTCTGCAGTTATGTGAAAAAATTGGGAATAATTGAAGCAGAGTAATAATGAGATCTCTTGAAAATGGTCATTAGGTACACTTTAATTTTAACTCAAATATGAAATGAGATTTTTTTTTCCCCCTCAATGGCTGTGTCTGAGCAGATGTAACAATTTTGGTGTTCTATAGTTAGCCCAGTAATTAGCTGATGATTGCTCAGCAAAGAGGCCAACAAATCAAGAATACAGAGTACAGTGACGCATGTGAGAACATTTGCTATGTGTTTATTTGATTATAGATTCTGGTTGTATAAAGTATTCAAGGTTTTATAACTACAGAAAGGAGATGAAGTGTAAGAGCTGGTTTTCAAAGGAGAGCCTCTTCTTGATGTCACGTGGAGATGGTCTTCCTCTTTCCCATTCAGAATAAAGCCAGTGAGGCCAAAATAGGAAGGAAAAAGCTGCAGTAGCATCACTGTAAAGTTGCAAGTGATGATATTTGCTTGATTAAGCTTTTAGCTGGGAATCTTACATTCACCTGAGTCAGCTTTGTTTTTAACATTTAACAGGTGGTGATAAATATTAACCACCAACATCTTCCAGCATGTGGACATCTCATTTTAGTCTCTTCCTGAGCTGAACCAGGCTAGTGATGGGCTCAATGAGACACAAGTTGGCTCAACAAAGAACCTTGCACATCCTTATCTTTGTGGCCTTGTAAGACTTCACAGGCCAAAGGCTGGCATGTGAGGAGAACAGTCTTATATGGACTGTCCTTTCTTCCCTCCTGTGTTCTTTGTATCTACTTCTAGGGGCCAGCATATGAGTGAGAGAGTGCACAATTGCACTATCAGATTCCCCTAGATCTCATGGCAAAAGATGATACTTTTTAGTGCTAGATGTTATGTTAAATTGAATGTGGCCATCATATGGATTTGAAAACTTAATTTTTAGCAAGACAAGGGAGCTAGCTCCTTTGCTCTTACTTGTGTCTTTGAAAATCTTTCTTCTTAACTACTTGAAGTTTACTAAACCTGATTTTTTTTTTGTTTGCATTTTAACCGCATTTCCCAGTGATAGAGGACTGAGTAAAAATAAATGAGCTTTTCTGTGTTGCTTTCTCTTAGTTAGTCCCTGTTGTGAAGTTTTTGACTGACAATCCATATATGCATAAGTATGTGTGCAAGTTCAATGCAGCTATATTTTTCTAAATATCTTTTGGGCTTTATTTCCTTCCTGTTTGTTATTTGGGTAGGGCGCTTTGCGAGAAGATAGTCGCTTGAACCTTGAGCATACGCCCTGGTTCTTGACTCTTGGGATCTTTTATCATAGCCATGATGTTGAAGTAAGGTATATGACAGGGATTTTGAAGGTTCACACTGAACTCCACAGGAGCCACATGTAAGACTGAGGCCTAATTGTTTTAATCAGGAACTCCAAAAGAGCCTAGTAAAGAAAGGAAGGTGGGAAAACAGGAGGCTGGTGTAAGAGAGCAGAATGTGGTACCAAGAGGAAGGAACAGTGAAGAAAGCAGTTTTCATTATGGGAGTGAGATCAGCTGAGTTGATCAGTTTCATGTGTGGGATTCTTTTAAAAAAAATATTTATTTACAAAATTAAATGTAAATTCCTTATTTGGGATTATTGTGGTTGAGTATGGTTATGCATGTGTGACAGAGGATAGCAAAGTATACGTTTAAAAAAAAAAAGACAAACCATTCAAAATATCAGGAGATTTACAGGAGAAGCACCTCTTCATTGACTTTAACAGCAGCTAAATTGTTTGTCCCTGACTTAATTAGTGTCAATGTTATTTGACACTCATCATATTAATCTTCTGTTTGTTAGTTAGCCGAAATACAGTTCTTGACATTGTTTTAGTTTTAGGTGCTGATGACAAAGTTTGTGCATCATATAAATTGCATGCGATGTGTAGAACTCTTATTAATTGGTGGTGGAAGTTACAATCCATATTTTAAATAAGTAGCATAATACAGCCATTCAGAATTACACCACAAAAAAGAGAGGGGTTTAATGGACTCCATATGTCTGCTTTCAGAACTGGTTGAGTAAAACTTTGCTATACCACATAATGGTAAACCATCAGCGCTATAATGTCTTCGGGGTCTTTTAAGAGCCCTTTTTATAGACACTCTTCTGACAAAGATTAATTCATTAATGGATTCACGCCAGCAGTATTATGGTTTATATTGTTACAATAAGCAGACATCAGTGTTGGTTGCATTGTCCCTTTAAATTCATGAAAACTGAAATGTAATATCCCTGCTCTTGAGGAAAGATTCACTTTGGACAACAAGCAGCTTTTCAAGCATATCACTTGCATTTTTAAAACAATTGTTTCAACACAAAGATTAGTTTATCCTCTTTCAGAATGGAGATTGCAAAGAGTAGATGTATATAGGATGCCATCTTCCTGCACCAGTGATAATTTTTTTTATACAGAAATGTAAATAACTAGTTCTTAAAAGTTGCTTCAGGGCTAAGCATTTAAATAAAACAGCTCTCTTCATAATTTTTAAGAAAGTAGGTCTCAGATACTAATGGGTAGCTAACCTAGAGTCATATTAGCTAAGTGGTCTGATTGCCTGGTCCTCCTTTCCACCCACACCCCACCCCCACTCCCCCCCCCAAAACCAGCACTTACACATGGGAGTATTCCTGAACCCAGTGCCCCTGCATGCCTGCTGCTTGGCCTAGCCACTTCTTTCGTAGTGAAAATCAGATCACTGGATTCTGTATCAACATTTCTATGGGGAGTGTGTTAGAAAACCCTCCTTTGCTTCCACCGCTTAGGCACAGGCTGGTGAGGAATGTGCATACCCACATCATGTCAGAGGATGCGCTGCTTCCCCATTCAGACGTAACTGCATGGACCAAAACTGCAGAGTGGCACTGAGACACCTGCAAGAGCTGGAACAGAAACTGTGGATGGACCCTGAGATGGGAATTCTGGACACCTGCATAAGTGTACCCTAACGAGAAAAGCATGTTTTGGTGGAAAACAAAGGCCATGGCTCTATTGAAAGGTCATAGGCAGGAATCTGGTCTTCTAGTTTCTTATGTCTTAAAATGACTTGTACTTTTCAGAAAAGTGTGTGTAGATGTGTATTTAAGTGTGAGGACATATAGGGGACTTACCATATACTGTTAAAGTTCTTACTCTGTTACACACCTGTACAGATGTCAAAAATCAAACTTTCATTTAAAAAAGCATAAATGGTCTTTTTCCAAGACTCTTTTGAAAAATGAATAGATTTCAACCCTTCTATTTTCATTCTAAACTTCTTTCATATTGAATTCCATTAACTGTTTAGATTTGCTTCAGAAAAAGTAGTAACAGCACTCCTGGAGAGACAGAGCAGGAATCCTCTTGAGTGGTATCACAGCATTACCTCATGACAATGAAGTGGAACAGTTTCCTGACAACTAATCGGTATTGCTGACATTTCTATAAAGCAAGGGAGGTAAAGCAAAAAGTTAAATGTTCTCCATGGTCTGTAGTCTGTGCATTTCAAGGCTGTTATTCAAACTGGCCACTAACTTAGATACTGATACTTCTATTTTTACTTTACAGATTTTTTTTTTTTTTGTGTCTTAGGAAGAGAATAAAGAAATCTCCTTGCTTGCTCTTTCACTTATCACAGGAATCCAGGACCTGTGTGAGAATGGGATCTCCAATACCCATCTTAAGCGTTGGCAATACCACCTTTTAGAGGCTCTGCTCTTTGGCATCAGCCTTGGTGGTTTTTTTTTTTTTTGAATGACAACTGAAACTAATTAATCTGCCAGGGCTTGTCCACCCGTGCATTTTACCAGAAAACCAGCTGAAAGGAAGGGAATGAATGATATAGCTGTCAGAGAAGGAAAGGAGAGCTCTCATCTCATGGCAGTTCATTTTTAAGTCACTGTTTCTGTGTGTCTTTTTTTTTTTTTTTAAGGCTGATAATGAATTAATTTAGTTGCTTGTCAGCCCACAATTTTTGATAAAAAGGTAGTTACTATAGAAGCAAACATCCGTTCGTTATTTCAGATCTTGGGATTTAATACATGCTCGCAGTTACCTTCTGCACATATGTAATACATTCTAGCTTTTTATAAGGCTGTTGGTTACAAATAGCTTTGAAATAACTACCATGCCTTCCAGCTATAAAATCCCATAATAATTATTCATTATATCACCATCATTTTTATTATGCTAAAAGGGATTCCTCCACACCCCCTCCCACAGCAGAATAATGTTGTGGAAGGGCTTTCATTTGCCCACATTAATTCAGGATTGTGCAACACCGCAATACAGCTATATCATCTTTGTGTTAGGGGAAGCTGTATGGAGTGAGACAGCCGCTCCATGAAGCTTCAGTAATTGGATTCATGTTTAAATAACGTGTGGGCAAAAACCCCCTTCAGCTTCCTAGCTTAATTCTTTTTATTATCTGCATGTAATCTGAGTAGGTTCTAACTAGAAGTTCTCTAAGAATTAGGCTAGCTGGCTTTATAGCTATAATTTAGGCATAGTTATACATACCTCTGACAATTCCCACTTCCTGTTACATTTTCAGAACATAAAAGACAAGGATGTTGAGATGGTAATTTGTTTCTGAAAATGAATTCTGATTATTTTAACCCCTTTTCTCCCAAATTTTAAAAGTATTTCTGAAGCCTAGGGCCATTTATTTGTGTTCTGGGTGCTTTTTCATTTTTTACATTTAAGAATACCAGAACAAGTCTGATTAAACTTAATTTTAATGCGGCATTTGCTGTTATAACATCCAACTGCTTAAACATATTTTAGGCTTCAAAATGCACTCGTTTAAACTGCTTTGGTTCCAGAGCATCTGATTTAGATACTTGTGCATTCACTTCTTAAATAAAGTGAAAGCATATTGTGTCATACAAGATTTTTTTCATCATTATCTGATCCTTATGCATTTGAACTTGGGCTTCTGTGACAAAGACACAGTTGTTTCTCTGCTGATTGAATTTAACAAGAAGCTGGTGTTCTCTAAGTACAAGTGCCTCATTTCCTATAGTGTAACAGTACAGTAATGCTAAATGCACATATGTACAAGAAAGCATTAAACCCCAGAAAATCCCCTTAAATCTCAAAGCTGGAAATTCAGCCACTGAAAGGTAATTGTACTGAAACTTAAGCCAAAAGTAATTTTCTTCTGTGGTTAAGGAGTTCTAAATGTAATAAATAAACTGTGATAAAAGGGGTCTTTAGAGGCAACTTCAAGGAGATGATATGAGTTCATGTGCATTGAGTAATCATAGTTCCTGGCCAAATGTTCAGTAAAAAGATATTTTCAAGCTTCCTGTGAAATAACAGGCAAAATAGCCCTATTTCACTGCAGCATCTTAATTCTTTGTTAGATATTTATGTAAATGATACATTTTTGGAGCTGCTGCCTAGTAAACAGATATTACTGGCAAGGACCTGTCTGCCTACCCCAAAAGTGTAGCACACTTGGGTCACACAGGGAGTTACAGCAGAGTACAAGAATGTCATAGATGAAAGTTTAGGGAGGGACCTGTTTCACTTGTTTTTAACCATCTGAAGGTTATATTCAGTCTGATCCAGCCATTAGTCAATGGAACTGACTAACAAAATCAGAAAGAAGTTTTTCCTGGAGAGGGTGGTGAGGCACTGGAACAGGTTGCCCAGAGAAGCTGTGGATGCCCCATCCCTGGAAGTGTTCAAGGCCAGGCTGGATGAGGCTTTAACTGATCTAGTAGAAGGTGTCCGTGCCTATGGCACAGGGTTTGGAACTAGATGATCATAGAAACCATTCTATGATTTGGTGAAACAAACAGGGCATCTCATCAGAGGTGTTCAACCCACTTTGCTTTCAGGTTCTTTTGTAGTCAGTGGAAGAGAACGAGCTTCTCCAGAGGCTAATTTATCCCAAGGGGCTCACCTAAGAGTGAATCCTTAAGGTTTTAGATGGTGAAATTACATGAGGTGAATTTCATCCCTAGCTTGTTAAATACTGTAACTTGTTACTGGGCTGTACTTCTTATGACTTGAGAATGATCCAGGATGTCTATGGTGGAAATTAAAACATATTTGTTATGAACTTTACTAAAGCAGTGCAGTTGTTTCAATGTGAGTGAAACAACATTTGGATTTGTAAATCTGTGAAAACAAATACCTTTGTCAAGACTCAAAATCCCAGCTGAGCTCCAGTCTGGGAAGTTCTGGTACAGGCTGACATTTCAGTGTATTTTTTTGAAGCAGCATTCCATTATGGAATGATAGAAGAAGGGATTGTGGTAGAAAAACACCTTTAAGGTGAAACTTAAATGGTTTGTGACAAGTATTTTACGTTGTACAATTTGTACAGGTTCTTTGCTGTTCTTCATTGCTGTATTTTCAAAATCTTGACTTCACAAAAGTAGATTGGACTCAATACATCTTGCAAACCTTCCTGCGCACAAAGCTAACAGAGTTCCTGTGGGTGACAACCTTGTTCTCACAACTGGCAATGAGTTGATGGAAATTATCTTTAAAGAAACCTGGTTGTCTCCAATTCTGTTAAACCAACTTACAAGTGGAAACTTCTTGAGCAGCAGTCTTTGTGGAGAGTCTTGCCATGGTATGTTGAATTTCAGGATTGCCTAGAAAGAGTATTCTGCCAAACTCCTAATCTTGGTATGTTCATTGCACAGCAATATTATCCGCTTCATAGTATTCTGTATGTGTAAATAGGTTATTGTTTTCCTCTGGTTTCTGTCTGACTCTGCATAGTTACCATCCTGAGTGCTTTTTTTTTGGTGGGGTGGGTGGAGTGGTGGTTTGGCTCTTAAATTGTTTTGCTTTTCAGCCCTGGTACTTGATTGGCTTCTGCCTTTTGTTTAATTCCTAAATATTTTTTCTTTGCATTTTAGTTACGGATCTTTATCTCTAATACTTAGACTTGTGGTGATATGTTTGTTTTAGAGTTTCCACAGTGTGCTATACTTTGTTCTTTGTTTCATCTCATATGTTCACTTACTGACATGGAGAGCAATGGGGGGGGGG
>NW_010270007.1:8827-15407 GCF_000690775.1 Eurypyga helias
GGGGGGTGGCAGGAAACTAACAAGGAAAAAGTATATGTATTTTTTTTCCAACATTTGTAGTCAACACAAAATACACTGTGGAAAACACATTTGTTTCAACACTCTCAGAGCTGAGACCTGGGTAGAGTTTACAGTTTCAGAAGGACTCAAGGGAACATGCATTTTCTGCCAACTCTAAAAAGACTTGAAAATGTGTTGAAATCTTATATATATTGTATTTGTTTTGTCTGTGTAGACATGTGCTTCTGTGTGGCCCCTGCTTTCCTTGATATTCTCTACAGCTGACCTTGTAGGTGGGTTTTATGTCTCCAGTGTCGATCAAAGGGAGTTTGTAAAGTGCTTTTTAAAAGTGCTTTAAGAGTTGGTCTGACTCATGTTTCATGGGTTTGAAGGATTTATTGAAAATATGTTCAGCAAATTAATTTTTATTTCTGTAAGGAATTTGAATTCAGTTTCTTGAGTGTTATATTTTTTTCCCCACCTTTCTACTACAAAAAGTAGGGTTTTCTTAAGGTATTTATGTCTTATTTAAGTACAAAGCAGAGAATACCTGCTTTATGCTCTGATTCCTTGTAACTGTGTATAATTTTTTCTCAGTTACTGGCCAAATGCAGGTAAAAATACTTGACTTGTATACACCTGTATATGAAGCTAGGATTTTTTTAGAGTGGTATGGATGGTCTTGCAACTTCTAACACCTCATTAGAATAATTATTTTGTTTGTCCTTGTACTTTTTTCCTCCCCCCTCTGTTTTTATTCCAGTTCAACAAATAGCTATTACAACTGTTAGACCAGACTCAGTGCAGCTTGGGAAAGGTTATGGTATTCTTCTGTGCCACTTCAGTTGGCAAGGAGAGAACAGGTATTGCTATTTGATGTCAAGTGAAAGAATAGTAATAGATCTCTGGGACATGGCTTGATTGATTGGTTTATTGTCCCAAGCGTGCTTGCTTGGTACCATGTATTGTCTAGACTTCCTTATCATTTTGCTTTGAAATATAATTTCCATGCTTACATTTCCAAACAAATTCAAATCTGGACAGATGTAACTAATTTAAACACTTAGTCAAATGAGGCTGGCTTCAAGACCATTGGAAGTAGAGAGTATCCATATACATTTTGACTATGGTGCAACTCTTAATACTTAGCTTAGTAAGGTGGATTAAGCTGGCAATGGATTCCTGTCACTACAGGTGGAGCTGAGAAGATTTCAGCCTTGTCTCTCTATGATGGTGTCATCTTCAGAAAGGTTCTGAGTCTGTGAAAATGCTCAGCACAATAAGTATGTAAAGATGGGAGATCTCACAATAAGATACATGAAACTGCACCACATTTGTAAGCAGATGTTATTTTGTGGTTTATAAAGATTAACTTTTTTTTTCCTCCAGCTGTATGCCAGAATCTTACATTTGTGCACTTTCTAGATACGGCCAGAAGTTGATATATCAGTTTAACAAAAACCAGTCTGTTCTCTCATGTATTTGTGCTACCATTGCCAACGACACCTAGATATATTTGGATGAGCTTTTTCACTCTTGGATTTCATTTTTTTTACTTGTTTGTTTTGACACATAATATTTTGAGATCACATGTGTCTTCAAGAGCAGCAGCCAGAAGGAGATGAGAGTAATCCTTAGTTTAAAGAGTTCAAAGACTAAATGGATTCAGTAATTGCTTTTAGAATCTCCAAACTGCTTTGTTACTTAAATATTTGATTTAACTCTCTCCCTATTTTAATAAATGCATTTTTATTTAATCATCACTGCTATTTGAGAGAGGAGAAATTTGAGAAAGTAGCGTTTTGGGGGATTGTGGTAGAAGTTGACATCAGTCTGGGCTGATGGCTGCCTTTTTTTTTTTGTCTTTAGTCATACTTGAGTCATGGTCTCTTCCCAGGAGAGCACTTCTCTGGTAGCAAATGGTGTAGCTGTTCAGCTGTCAATATTGTGTGTGTGTTTTAATAGCTTTCGTTTCTGGGCGTTGTTTTATGAAGTTTATATTAATTCCTGTTTCTAAGGACAAGTACTCTTCCTCACACTCTTGTACTGCAGTGTCAAAACATTCCTACCAGCAGGTGAAGAACAACTTGAAAAGGCAAATCAACAGGATAATCTTTATGAAAGTAGACCTTTCAGAGATTTTCAGAATATCTAACTTCATTTTCCCTGTTATAAATACAATTTTAGCATATCCTGTTAATTTCTGTTGACTGGACAGTGCATGCAGAGAAGGACATTTAAAGGGAGATTTTCTGAGCTGCAGGAACCTTGGAGGAAAAGCTGATGAACAGGCAGAGAAGTTACAGCTGCCCAGCAGGACTCTGGTAACACTTCCTGTGTCTGGAAAGAGTCTGGCAACTCCCTGCCTTTCCAGCGAAGTGCCACCGTGGGAATCTTTTTTTTTTTTCCCCACAGGGATGAAAAAACCTCTGAGATTTGAGTGTGATCTGTCCCCTTGTACATCAAACTGGTAATTCCTACTGATAAATGAAAGGAAAGGTTTGGGATTAGCATATTTCCAGTTAATAGTTTCAGCCTTTCTGACCTAGTTCCAAAAAGCTTTTTTTGTCTTCTAGTTTGAAGACTTTACAGGTAACATACCATAGGAGATCTGATGGTTAGGTTTTTATTTGGCCTAGGGTGCTCCTGTCTTATGCATGTTAACTAAGTGCCAGTTTTAGGCTTCTTGAGAGACAACAGCACCAGAAGCTCAGGGCAACTTTGAGCTGTGTTGGAGGTTGACCTCTTCCACTCGGCTTTCCTTTCCTCCTCTGATAAATCACAGCCTGCAGTTCTGCTGACTCTTCTTTCTTTCACACTTGAAGGAAACTGCAGCACTCAGGTTCCTCCAAGGCCGTGATGTTGGGGGTGGCAGATGCTCCCAGCCCAGCTGTGAGAAGCAGCTGGCTGGGCTGTGCTGGCTGGTTTGCCTCCTCCAGGGAAAAGGCACTGGGCCAGATTCAGCTTGTTAACTTCCAGCGGGATCTCACTAGCTAGCCAGCATTCAGAACTGGCAGCTGACATTTAGAAGGTAAGCATGGAACTGCAATCTGTTAGGGAACAGAAGAAATCTGAAGCATCCTTTCATAGTATGCAGAATTCACTTGATAATTAGATGTCAATTCTTTCTCTGCAACTGGAATGGGTAGGACTTGAAATCAGCCAGCACTGTGAAACGGTATTAACAAAATCCTCTGCTGGCTTTACCTTGATGCTTGTTTCCTCTTCCTTTTCCCACAAGAGCTTTGTTCTACGTCCACTCCTCTGCACACCACCTTCTCCAAGAGCCTTTCCTTGAAGCCTGAGGAAGTGGTTTAACATTGGATACAGACGCACGCACACAGGCACACACAAGCCTAACACCCCATCGTTAGAAAAGGAGTGTGACTTCCTGTACACAGCGGGATTGATGGGGGTGGGAATGGCACAGTTGCTAAAATGCAAACATCAGAGAAGCAATCCCCAAAGTATATAAAACTTCTATGATGGAAATTACTAAATCTGCTGAATGCTGGTAAATGTTCCACTGGTTCAGTACAGAGTCTAAACGCATAACCTGCTGCCTTGTGACAACCAAACTTGGACTGGGGAGGCAAGCAAAGAGAACAGAGGGGGTGAGTAGTGAAAGAAGAGAGTAAGAATGGTTTTAAGCATCTTACTAATCAAAACTAATTGCCATTTTATTAACAACTAGAAATTAAGATGGGGAACCTAGCTGCAGCATACAGATTTTTTTTTTGTTGTTGAAATGTAACCTAGGCTTCCTTGTTATTGCATATTAACAACGAGAAGCAGAGATACATCTCATACAGTAAAGAGCTGAAGTGCTCTAGTCGAATGCATGCTGGCCTGGGTAAGGTTGCTTGCAGTACTTCTTCCTCTTATAAAAGAGGTGGAATAGCATGAAAATGGTGTGAATGTGATGCACCAATCTTCCTTTTAGAACCTTTTTTTCTTATCTATACTTGCCCCATATGTGTTCTCCCCCTGTAAAACTGTTGCACACTATTCTGCTTGTATGCCCTCTTACCAGCCTATGTTGTGGCCCTCTGGGGTAAAAAGTTGATGTGACCTGCTTTTCTACTACAGAACACATTTAGATACTCAGACATGTAAATACTTGAGCATAATGATTTCTGAGGTGTTCCTAACTCTCTCTGCACTTGGTCAGAGAATTTAGGCCTTTCCACAGGGGTCTGTGGCATGGTAGGTGGTTGTACAGGGGCTGCAGGAGGACCCTGTGAGACAGCATTTGCCTGGAACTTTCCTTTATGAGGAAAGGAAAAGTATAAGCTGATGGTGGTACAACAAAGAGTTTTCTGACAGACCAGTTGAAGGTCTTAGAAGTCTTTGTGCCTGCAGCAAACTCTAGGGGTTACCTGTGCTATCAGTAGGAATAAAGCTATGAGACCACATTCGTGTTTCAATTGAAAGGGAGATACCAGCTTGATCACAGTCAGGTGGATGAACCTAGAAAAACACTGCAGCCTACTCATTCCCAACCAAGACACTTCTTGCTTCTCTGCCAGCTATTTATGGGGAAGAAATCCATTCTTGAAAAGAAATGACATCAAAACTACCATCTGAGACCCTTTCTAGCCTTGTGGTGGTGCAGATTTCTAAGAGCACAACTTGGACTGAGAGAGTTATGACAAGCCTTTCTTTCTCTCCTAATCACATTTAAAAGAAAAACTGCACTAGTAAACATGTATTGTTCCGTATTCCTGCTCTCTTGTGTTTTTGAATATGATAAACTAAGTTTTAATCTTAGATAACCTTTTGTGACTACAAAATTTTTTTTTAGATGTCCAAGTTCCTAAAAATAGTAGATGAATTAAGTGTTCCAAGCAGTAAACCACAGCTTCCTGAGGTAGAAGTGGCTGTAGTGCAGTTTCTAGTTCAAAGATTGTTTTATAAGTGATATAACATTGCAGAGTCCATGTCCAGTTTTGCAGCATTGCTTTGCAGTGCGCTGTTTGTTCGTGTTCCTTTAATGATAGCTGGATGCAAAGCACGTGTCATTAGCTGGCTAATAGATCCCTAAGGCGTATGTTTTGTGCTATGTGTGCCCACTCCACTAAACAAGGCCGTTTAACCTCTATATTGTTTCTAGGCTGCAATGACCAAAATACTGCCCACACATTTTAATCAAATATTTTATTACTTATATACTGAGAGTGCACTTTTGCAGAATATCTTTAAGACTGAAATGTTGGGTTTAGTACTCTGACTCTTGGTACAGAATGTTTTCTGGGTGTCTAAAGCCCTGCTTGCCTAAACAAACTTTGGGTAAAAAGGGATTTGGATGTGATTTGGTTGCCAAATGTGTTTAGAAAAGGCATTGTAAATGATAAATAACGATTTCAAGTTCATTTGTCTGGGCCAAATCCAAGCAAGATATGTGTAATGTTCCCCCCACGCTATTTTGCTGAATTAATTTGGAAGTAGAGGAGGGAGAGTGAAATGGTCATTTGGCAATACTTCATTTTCTTGAAGAAGTTCTTAATATTTTAAAACATTTCTATCTTTTGGACAGAAACCATACACTCTCTAATTGCTGGCAATAAAACTTAGGATTTAAGAGCTATGAATGTTACAGTTGGAGGAAACTATAGTTAAGCCTCATAAGACTCTGTTTCCTTAAAGAAACAGAGTTCAGACAGCTTTTAAAAGGAGATGGTAATTATTTTTCCCTTGAACTGTTATGTGTTGATAAATGCATGTTCTCCAGCCTTCAACCAGTAAGTTAAGCAGTGAAGTATATTCTAAGTAACTTCTTAATTTGTGTTTCCCAATGCACTGTTTCAGCGCTAAGATGATTTATGTAGTAATAATTACTGTTTCTTTGATTGTAAATCAGGATTCATCAATTCTATATCTAATACCTTCTGCTGAGAAAAAGAGGTGTAGAACAAAGTGAAATTTAAAGGACATGGTCAAAAAGTAAGCTGGTTTTACAATACTGTACTATGTATGTACTTGCACTCTTGTGGCCTGTCCGCTTCCAGTGAGCCTGGGATGCTCTGCTACTACTGAATACGATAGCAGGAAGATTGTTAGTTGTACAGTAAATTTGGGTGCATATAACTGTCAGGCATTACATGCAACGCAGTCTGGACCCTCTTGGAATCACTGCAGAAACGACTGACATAATCCCTCTTGGTCTGGTGGGCGAGGCTGAAGCTCTGGAGGCTGAAGCTCTGGGTGGTGTTTGGTGTGTCTCTTGAGCTCTGGGGCTCTCAATTCACCATGATGTTCCAGTGCTGTCAGGACTTTGGCTGCCCCAGGAGCTTCCCAGGCACTGGCAGGAGAGCAGACTGGCATGTCGGTGCCAGTCACTGGGTCTTCCCTTTAGCTCACTAAACACTATGAAAGGGTGTGAGTACCTGGCAAGTCCTGGGGATGCTGGCTCCCAAGTGCCTGTGTTCCTTCTCCTGGTGCAATGAAATACTCCTGTCAGGTGAGAAGTACCAGAACTTGGCTTATCTTTGAAATATTTATTCGTACTTTGTTTTGCAGTGGAATAAAACTGATTTTGAAACAAAGATCATCTGGGAAATGGGATTATATTTTCTGTGCA
>NW_010270007.1:15421-26721 GCF_000690775.1 Eurypyga helias
TGTTTTTGCATCACAGGATTTTGAATTATTAGGTAGATTCACATAAGGAGTTATGTAGTTGGGGAACAGAGTACTTCAAAAACCTGTATTTAGAAAGTCATCACACAAGTTGTGGTGTGGAAGAACAGCACAACATAAAATTCCCTCCTGCTTTTATATACTTTTTTCTATGAACTCTCTTTTTCACAATTGCTATTGAATTGGCAGATTAGCTGCGGTTTGAAGAGGCAAGCATTTGTACTGATTTTATTTGACTTTTGATGGCTTTAGCAGTTAATTATGTAAAGGAGAAAGTTTGTGTAACTGGATCATTTTGCATTTAAGCAAGTTTGTCTTTGAGTCAGATTCATCACAAACTGTCCCCTGTTAGAACTGTCAGCAGATAAATTAGTTGCTGCAGTGCTGTGAAGAGGATGTGTGGTCAATGGCTCAATGTCCAGCTGGAGATCAAGTGACAAGATGTATCCCTCAGGGGTCCCTACTGGGACCAGTATGGTTTCATGTATTCATCAATGGCATAGTGGGATTGAGTTTGCACAACACACCAAGCTGAGCGATACTGTTGACATGCCTGAGGAAAGGGATGCCATCCAGAGGGACCTGGCCAAGTTCAGGAAGTAGGCCCATGTGAACCTCATGATGTTCAACAAGGCCAAGCGCAAGGTCTGCACCTGGGTCACAGCAACCCCCAGTATCAATATAGGCTGGGGGATGAAGGGATTGAAAGCATTAGGTTGGGCTGCCAGCCCGGAAAGCCAACCATATCCTGGGCTGTATCCAAGGAAGTGTGGCCAAGTTCAAGGGAGGTGATTCCTACCCCTCTACTCTGTTCTTGTGAGACCGCTCCTGGGGTACTGCGTCCATCTTTGGGGCTCTCAGTACTGGAAAGACATGGATATGTTGGAGCATGTCCAGAGAAGGGCCACAGAAATGATCAGAGGGATGGAACACCTCTCCTATGAGGAAAGGCTGAGAAAGTTCAGGTTGTTCAGCCTGGAGAAGAGAAGGCTCTGGGGAGATCCGGTTGGGGCCTTTCAGTACTTAAAGAGGGCTTATAAAAAAGATGAGGACAATTTTTTTTTTAGCAAGGCCTGTTGCAATAAGACAAGGGGTAATGTTTTTAAACTAAAAGAGTGTAGATTCAGACTAGATAAAGACATAATTATTATGTTGTTGGTGGTGAAACACTGGAACAGGTTGCCCAGAGAAGTGGTAGATGCCCCATCCCTGGCAACATTCAAGGTCAGGTTGGATGGTGCCCTGAGCAACCTGATTTAGCTGAAGATGTCCCTGCTCAACACAGGGGCGTAGGACTAGATGACCTTTAAAGGTTAATTCCAATCCAAGCCATTCTGTGAGTGGGTTCATGCATCCTTCAGACTGTTTCTCCAGATATAAATTTAAGTAACGTTTAAAAGCTAAATTAAAATGAATGTGTTTTACAGTGCTTGCAACAAACCAAAGCAGAATGTCTTCATGCAGGTACATGGCACAGTTACATTTTTCTCTCATGTTAAAAATGACACTCCCGGTCACAGGTTACGTTTTAAACCAGACTCATGTTATGGTTTCTGCTAATATTTCTGGAATTAGAAACCTTTCAGTGTTTCCATTTGGAGGGAGGGAGCTTTAACTGTCTGTAAAAATATGTTCCCAGCCAAAGCATGCCATGTGAGGTCATTTGATGAAAAGCCACTAAAGTCTGGCAGCTTTGAAATTAGAAGCACATCAACGAGACTGGGAAATCATCTGCTTTTTGGCTGTGCTGCACTCCTAGACTTCAGGAAATATACAACGGTAGGTGTATGATGGGTGTTTGGGGTCTGCTTTTATGGGTCACTCTGTGCAGAATCAGGTCTGGACAGATGATTTTGGTTTGTATAGATGTCTTTAGTGTTAGGTTGTGTTGTATTCTGGATGTCATTTCACAAATTATGCTATTGATGGATATTCTAACACCTTCTATCTATTTCCTAAATCTTTTGTGCAATTGGTCCTTTTCCTCTGGTTCACCACAACTTTAAGTAGCTCCAGCACACTCTTCCAATTTACGACGTCTCCCTGACTCGCCAGCTGGACTCCACACATAGCCTTGGTGCTCCAGGAAGGAAGACTTGGCATCAAGTGAGTCTGGGGTTAATGAAAGCCTTGAGTGGGAAGTTATAAAAATCAGATGGTTATAGTAATTGTAAGGGGTTATACACTCAGTTTAATAGCTCCATGGGGAATGGTAATATATGAGAAGTGTAGGAGGAGAGACTGGGCATAGAAAGGTGCCATTACATATATATATATCCCTCTTTCCTTCTCCCCTTTCATTCCCTCATTTGCAGGGTATTTTATATCTTTTTGCCAGAATCTTAGTCTGACCCGGCTGCACTGCATCATCAAACAATCCCCACAGAAAGCTTGCTGAATGGGGAAGCTGTTTCCCGGATCCAGTTTTCTCCTCTGGCTGCAGTGAAATATGTAAGTCTGATAATCACACGTGATTATCTCTTCTGCATTTCCCATGGTGATTCTAAATCACCTACTTTATCTTTTATCTTGATCAGATATTTAGTGGTTTCATTTTACTTTCAGGCAGATGTAAAACAAGCCTTTTTTTAAAGGAAAACAGCCACAAAGTTAATGTCACCTTGTCTTTTGGTGTGCCCAAGTTCAGTCAGAGTCCTGCAGGCCAGTTTTCCTGTGCAGGTGGAAAGAGAGAGTAGCTGGGGGCAGGCCTACTGCAAAGGGTTGGCTGTAATCACACATCTACCATTGCTGGCTGCCTGTGATGACCAGCGTGGGGGCGATCGTGGTAAGCCATGAGTTTAAAGCTCTGCAGGGAGACGCTAGCACTTGCTGCACGTTGTACGGGAGCTTGGTGCTCCCATCGTTCTCTCTTCATGGAGCTGATGCCAGGTCCCTGGTCTTAGTGAGCTGGACCATTGTGTCTTGTCCCCTGATGCTGAATGTAAGGAGATCCTGATGTTACTAGGGATAAGAGGACACTAAAATTAGGAGCTGACACATGTTTAGGATCATGCTATATCTTGATGATTGTAATATTAGCTGCGGAAAAGGAGTGTTCTGGCAACGGTTAACAGTACTGCATTGAGAAATGGCAATCAGATCTTGAAGTAAAAATAATAGGTAAAATCTTGAAAATGTAAGAGATTTTTTCTTGTAAGATTGTCTTTTTTTCTGGAGCTAGCTTGCGTGCATTCTCTATCATTCTTGCTTCATGGCGTTAAAAGGGACTTGTTTGTCTTGTTGGCTGTGCAAAGCCAGGATTGTGACAAAAAGGCCTTTAGATTCTAGCTTGTGTATTTAAAGAATAATGAAATAAGATTGCACTGGCAACCTAAATTATTACTTTATTTACATCTCCTTTTAATTATGAAGTGCATGTTTAAGTACTTTAATCGAAAACAGAGAGACTACAAAATCTTTGAGGGAGATACAGGCACCTTCAATGGCGTGATTTGATTAGTTGTTTTCTAGGGCTGGTTTTGGGAGGTAATATGTGTGTACACATTTACATGTGTGTGGCTCATAACTTGGGTCAATGTTGTTCTGCAAGTCCTTGAGGCACAAGTGTGGAACACAAAGTTGGTTTTTCAGACATGTTTTGGAGAGGAGCTGTACTTTGAGGAGTATTCTATCTGCATCATTTATTCAATTAAAAAATACTTCAGGTTAGGATAGCTTGATTTCTGTATGCTTCACAATGTCAGAAAATAATAAAAACAAACAAACACCACCATAGGCTTTATGTGAGTAACTTGAGGTTTCAGTTTAAGTATTTAAATATAAATTTAAATATCCATGTGTTTAATGATTTCTTTTTTTTTAGAGGCAAAAGTAAACGTCTTAACTCCCTAAAAACTTGCCTATGGTGGTAGAGTTGAAAATATGCTTATGATTCTCAGCTGCAGCTTTGTTTCACAAATATCTCGTAAAAATCTTAGGGAATTACAACTTCAAGGAAATCTGAGATACAAAGTGAGAGATGCATTTAAATATTTTGCTTTCTTCCTGTGAAATAACTGTGTGGAGAAAACAGGTGTATTTAAGGGATCATTTCAGACCGTTCTCCTCCTCAGTGCATGAGCTTGCATTAGTATATGCAATGAAATAAATTTGTTATCAATCATTTTCACTTCTCATTTTAGGCCCGAGACCTATCCACACCGAGGCTTGTTTTTACAGATAATCCTGTGAATGAAGATTTAAAAAAAATTTTTTTTTTGAGGTCCTAGTATGTGACTTTGGACAAATATATCTGAGGGCATGTTTAGTACTGCTAATTTTTGGTCGTCTCTTGTTAAATGACAATATGGCTAGGATTTTCTTTATGCAGGTGGTGCTTTTTGTGCTCTCCATGGACTTTCCTAGTAGTCCAATTTTAAAAGAGCTTTTGCCTATCTTTGCAGAAAACTCATATCATCTGCTTCCAGTGGGAAGATGTTTCCTTTCTTTCAGTTAATTACTTTGAGTAAACAATCTAGTAATGGGAGTTATAATCAAAATATGAATTAAGAGGCCAAGTGGAAGACCATAGTTGCACCACAGCTGCGCTACAGAGTCCTTCCTTTCTGGATACCTATCATCAAATATTTATCATTCAGAAAACTGTACCAGGTTACTCAGGATTGGAGTGGTCCTGGCTCCTACTAACTTATTTGAAATGATTGCAGTCTTCCTATGTACAGCAATGTTGAAAATAAAAAACTGTTTGAATATCAAAGTACTGATTTTGCTGCCAGATTTCAAGTGCTTTATTTGAAAACAGTCTGCATTTTTCAGTAGCTGTTCTTTCAGTGACTTACATGGTTTTTACCTCTAGTGGTCTCTAGGACGAAATATTTTGAAAGCTGAGGAAAGAAGTTCGGAGAAATCATTTCTCTTTTATGAAATACTGCAGAAATGAAGTGTTTTACAATTTTTAATAGAATTAATTTTTTTCTTTTTCTCTTTTTTCCAAGCGAGATATAAGCCCATGTGACTTCTTTCTTTAAGGCATTGACAGTCCTTTTATTCTGATATAGTGAAGGGTTATCTCAGTTTGAAGAATAAAGAATCCGCAGTAAGAAAAGCAAAGTTATTTGCCCAGGTAGTGAACACAACTCTGGCTGAATTATTCCTTGAACTGAGGTCTGCCTTATCCTAAGCTGAAGGCTCCCTTGAGTAGTTCATTCCTCCTCTCAGAGGTATGGCCATTATAATAAAAGGGAATACAAAAGACATTGATTTATTTAGCATATCCTCATTTTCTTTTTAAGACCAGGAAGGACTGTTATTATAATATATAGCCAAATATTATTACTTTTTACTCCTATGTATGTAGTCTAAAGACTCAAACTGGCACAAATCAATTCAAAGGTTACTAAACTATGTCACTGACCACAGCAGTGACTAAGCAGCTGCAAAAAACTTCAGGTCCTTGGAAAGGTGAGACATTAAGTAAATGAAAATTGCCTAGACAGTCCCAGCAGGCAAACTGTGCCACATGCTGCAAGTCTAGGCTGATTTGATGGAAGAAAATTCCATTCTGAATGTAGTCTTGTAACTAGCTTGACTCTATATGGGGAGTGTATACAAACTAGTCATGAATTTTGGTCTAACTTGTTACTTGCTCCTAGTTATGGCTGGTCTCTGATCATTCAGAGGAAGAAAAACAATTTTCCCTCATTCTTGGGAAACTACATCTGCCAGTTGCTTGTGAAAGTTGGTAACCTTTTCGGGTTACTGGCTTGGCCCTGAAGTATGATACTATATGTGATTTATAACTAATGTTTTGACAAGCGTGAGACTACTGAGGGCAATCTGGGCATTTGTGTCCTACCTGGGGTCAGGAGAGACTCTCCGGCCACATCTACAATAGCAAGAAATGAGATCCAGTGGGGTGGATTTACAGAACTAGACAACTACTTCGGGGACCTGATGCCCAGGCTTTACAAGTTTCAAGGTTGTACCTTGTGCCAGCTCTAATCTGATCCTGTGAACTGGATGCATACTACTTGCTGAAGAATGCTAAGAGTCTACACTTGGAGCATATTTTCAAGATCAGGCTAATTTGAAGGAAATGCAGCTCTGGAATGTAGAGCAAAGCTCAGTCTATAGGGGATGATTTGGATTCCTCATATAAAAGAACACCGATGTTCCAAACTGTGACAGACACTCACAATTCATGTATTCAGAAGTGCTTTTAAGACATGTCCAGGGCAAAACCCAAATACTTAGAAGTACCATGAAAGCATATCACTCCTGAAGAGCCAGGTAGTCTCTCTAGCAAGGGCCTCAAGCCTGTCCAAACCTCTTCCCATTCTCCTCTCCCCCTGCCTCCATCTTACAGGTAGAATGTTCCAGTGTTTAATTACAAGTTGGACACCTGCTGTTTTAGTTCAAGCCCAACTTCAGCTTCCAGTCACCATCAGCAAGATGGGCAGCCTCCCTCCCTTCCTCTGGGTGTTTACCTTTGTTCAATGGTATTTTTTAGGTTGTATATGTTTAGTCAACACTTGAGGTCACTCTGTACCAGTATTGGTTCCTTCTGATGACTTGTTACCCCATCAACGTCATCTGGAGACAGTGCCAGCAAAGATTTTTTTTTTTATATTCTTCGGGCATTTTTTTGGTAAACATTGATTCTTTCTTAATACAACGTACGCTTAGAGAGTACTTGTTGAGCTGGGTTTTAAAATCAAAATGTCATATTGTATTAAGTCAGATTACTTGAAGAAATCAAAGTATAACTCACCAACAGTTTTCTTCCATGCTCATGGAATGGAATAGTTTATTTTCATCTAAACCCTTGCTTATTCTATGTATTACATATGTATGTATGTATATTTAGTCCCTAATTCTGAATGATGCAACACTTCCTTAAGGACTCTATTTCTTCCCTTAAATTGATGTCAGGTGAAATGGTCTGTAGTTACCTGGTTGGCACATAGGCTGTTGTCCAGGATGTTGGGCTTTCCTCAGTCTTTAAGCATTTATGTAAAAAACCCAAACATTCTAGAGGGCAACATTAAGTTAATACATTTAGCAATGGACTGGCAGTGATAGTTGCTTAATTTTTCTCTTTGGCAAATGGTCTTTTATAGCTTCCTTCTGTATGGATGGCAAACTTTTGATTATGGCTGTGTTATCACATTGGGTGGATACATCCTGCTTTATTCCAAACATGAGATGTGACTGTCAGGCTCTCTTGCTTTCTGTCTGTTAAGTGTTAAAAATATGGTTTGTTATTCTGGTCTCTTTACTGTTGAATTTTGGGATTTGAAGGTTTAGAGGGGTGGGTCTTTTTAATTTTTTTTTTTATTTTTAGTTGGGTTTTTTTGATTCCTTTAGCTTATTTGTCAATTATCTCCATTTTTTAACTCATACTATTTGCTATTTACATACTTTTTTATCTATCCTTTGAAGCTGTGTTTCTCTGAGGGAAATTTTCGGGGGGGTTTTGGCCAATGGTGGATGTTGTCTTGTGCCTTCCTGGATTCCACCTCATTTGAGCTGAGCTGCACTCCTACCTACAGGTCTTTTGCTCCATGTGTGAATATATCCTTGAGGTTCCCTTATTTGCAATTACAGCACACTTCCAAAATGCTTCGTTTCCATTTAATTCATTGACAATTTTTGCCTTCCTCCATGCTGTCTCCTGTGGAAAGGAATATATCTGGACATCCAGAAAACTTTCCATATCCCCTTTGTGCTTTGTTACCTGTTTCTCCTCCATCAGAAGTGTGTTGTCCATCACGTAGCTCAAGCTGCCTCCTTCAAGCAAGAAGTGAAATTCGATACTTCAGATACAGGTCACGGGATCACAGGGTAAGTCAGTCTGGGAAAGAGCTCCCAGGCAGGAGGCTGGACCTCCCTTACCAATCTCCTGCTTAAAGCAGGGTCAGCTGTGAGGCCAGGCCAGAGTAGTTGAGGCTTCATCTAGCTGGGGCTAGATGGCTGTGCCTTGCTTTAC
Organism: Eurypyga helias; assembly: GCF_000690775.1. Lineage (NCBI taxonomy): Eukaryota > Metazoa > Chordata > Aves > Eurypygiformes > Eurypygidae > Eurypyga > Eurypyga helias. The sequence continues at coordinate 23,388 of NW_010270007.1, forward strand.
CTGTTCAGGTGTGTTGTGATCCCACTTGGAGTCCTGGACTTACCAAAACTGACTGGCTGAGGGAGTAACCACAGCATCCATCTAGCTTTGAATTTCCTTCCTGTGAAAATGGGCAAGGGGAGAGCAACGCCTACTCTCTGCCTGCTGCTCCAGTGCATAGTTAACATGGGTTCAGCCTAAGCACCCGGTCTGGGAGCTGGTACATGCTGTTGGGTTTCCAGCACAAGCGTAACCATTGACTACGCTGTCAGCTGCTGTAGCTGAGGAAATGCAGTGCTGTGTCTACACAGTAACCAAATGGGTTTCTCTAGGAACGTCTATCTACCTGGAGGTTACCAGCCTTGTCCTCCGAACTACCGTGGGGAGCAACTTTAATTCTGTGTGTTCCAAGCTTCATTCTCTACCTAATGCCCAACCTGAAACCAGAGTTGCCTTCATCAGGCGTGGGAATCCTGCAAACCTGCTTCTACAGTCCTGCACCAAAGCTTTGCTTGGAACTGCCTTTTGCTCAGCGTAAGGACATGTACAACTTTTCTTCTGAAAAACTACATGCGTTTTAAAGTTTCTTACGCAGCTTCTTATGTCTGAGGCCATTAAATCTTCCAGACTATTCCCAACTGTCTAAACCTGCCATTTATAAAGTCTTATAGGGTACCACTTTCAAATTTTTTTTTTTTTAGAAAAAAGCTCTGTTTTCATGCTGTTAAACACTTTAGAAGTTTGGTATTTATGAAACACTAACCAGTGTGTTCACTGCTGTATAAACTGGAGAAATAAAGCATGTTCTTCCCTGTTACAGATTTACAATCACAGTCAAATATGTATTTGTTTGGCATTTCCTTTACATGTGGGTTCTTGTTGCACAATAAAAATGTGATAGTAAACAATAGTTAAGCATGTAGTCATTAGTTTAGTTGTGCCTAATAAACCAATGTAAATAACCTTATAATCTTTGCCTCTATTTATTTCTGCTGGATTTGCTATATGGATTATATCTAGTTTCAGAATCCAGATTTGGTATCTATTACTTGAAAAATAAATTGAATTTAAGCTTCCAGGTAGTGAAAAGAAAGGCTTGAGCTCCTTCTCTAACTACTTTTTATTCTGTTCCTCTATCTTTTCTGCTTTTTTAGGCATTGTTCAGTAAAAGTATGAAATGGCAAATTAAAATATCATGCATCATACCTAAAATCATCTTGTATGTCATTGTACTTTGTCTTAAGCAGAGTGTTCTGGATCTTCACCTCTTTAGCTTTAGTGATTCCAATAATGTTTTGTCTTCAGCGGTTTGGGTGGATCTGGGTTTGGAACTGTGTTTTTGTTGGAACGCTTCTACCTTGGATCCCTGCAGTTTTCAGCGCTTGGAAAAGTTATAACTTACAATAAAACACAAAGTAAACATGCCATCAAAGGGGAAAAACTTAAATCTCTGTTTATTCACCTGCATGCTAAAGATGAATCTTATTCACAGCAGCTAGCTGAAATATTCTAGATATTAAAAGGCTTGGAAAAAAAAATGAATCTGTTTAAATACCTGGGACTTTGTTCCAGTAAAATTTGTGCCCCAGATGTTGATTTGCAGCAGCAATAGGCTGGTTGAAGTTTGCTGTTGAATGTACCATCAGATAGTGGCACACAAAATATTTATGTGGGAAAATGTGTTTTTCTGTGCAATCTTATTAAGAAATGAGCTGTTACAGCCTGTGCATTTCTGGATCACTGTAGCATGGGAACGTGAAATGGAAAGGTCTGAGACTGATGACAGTTAACCACCTGAGAGGTGGAAACACGCTGCCTTGTGGACTCCCACTGACCAGAACTCCCCACCAGCATGGTGTTACAAGGAGTTGTCTGTGTGTTAGTTTTGTTTCTCTTCACAGATTCCACGCTAACACAATATATGAGTTGACCCAAGGTATAGGAAGTCTCTGGAAGGAGTATGACTTTCTTCTGTATTAGAAGGAACTGTCAGCCTCTGAGAGTCTGTTCATACTTGCCAATGCATTTTATTTTCAATGTAAGGTAAATAAACTTCCCACTTGAAATAAGGTGGATAATGTGGGTGTTGTCACAGGATTCTTCCCTCCCTCTTCCCGTGTACAAAGCCTAGAAGGAGCTCCTGGATCTCATGCATAGGTGAGAGTTAGGAGATGTAAGTGAAAAAAAAAAAGATAAAGCCTTAGCTAAGGAACATGATTTTTCAAAGTGCGTTTGGAAGGACACAGCAATTGCTTTTGAAAATTCCTGTTTCCTGCTGTAGATGCTTTAAGGTCAGCTGTGTGTAGGCATAGAGGTCCCTTGCTGACCAGCCAGGCTGCTCAGTATTCACACTCTTCTGTACTTGGCTGCCTGCAGGACAGCTGCCACTGGTGAGTGATGGAGTGGTCGCTGAGTGGGAAGGGAGCTGTACACATCCCTCCCCTGAAACCAGCTTGCTGTGCCACTAAGGCAAAACAGCCCCGACACTGCTCGAAAGGCTTGGCAGAGAGCGCCAGACACTGGGCTAGGTCCTAGGGCTATGCAGGCTGGGGGTCTGGGTCTCTATCCCATTGACTGATTTGTGCAGTTTTCGTCAAATGTAATTAATCTGTGCTGTTGCCAAAGGTAGTGACTTGTGGTGCTTTGTATACACGTCTGAATTGCTGGGGTTTGGGGAACAACCCAGAATCTCAGATGTGATTATTTTCTTCAAGTAGTGGCTTTGGGGGATTTCTATGTTTTACTCCATAGACCTCTAGAAAGCTGAAAGTGTAATTAATGTACATTCTAAATAAGATAAATTGGAAGATAAGGTATCCTTCAAAAGTATTGCATATTAAAAATCCTCTTGGGTTTTATGGTTGCAGTTTTTTGAGATTACTATGCATGAATCCACTAGCATGCAATCAAATTATCTGGGGCTTATAAAGTGTCCTAAATCGTAAAACTACCTGATGGAAGTTTATTTAAAGCTTTTATTATGGATACTTTTACAGAGACTGAAGACATCAGGTAACATAAAGAATTTTGAGATTTGAAGTAGACAAAGCTGCCCACAGCTGTGCAAACTGTACAGCAGTGGGCATGTATTGGCCCTGTTGTGGTACTGCTGGACTACAGGATTCCTAAGAAAAGCAGCATTCTAGCAACTCATAGGCAGATAATACAGAGGTATCTTGGAAGGACTCTTCTCAGTGTGATAACTGAAGCAGCCACTTTACAAATCAACAGCTTGAATGGTCCATTAGTTGGTGTAATGCAGTTTGTTACTATAGCTGATGTAGATCAGCCTACAAGTTAAAATTCAAACATGGGATTGACAACATGCCAATCTGGACTTCAGCAAAGCCTTTGA